>NW_026864937.1:0-82345 GCF_026571515.1 Ruditapes philippinarum | reverse complement strand
ATCAGTTTATTTAGATTTCTTAATTTGTTTGAAGTATGAGAACAAGGTCCTTAACCCAGGGATCATGGGTTCGAGCCCTACTTTGGTCACAACCATGTTTCTTCACATGACACCAGTACTGGAACCTGACTCGAAAGTGATTATTATAAGTTGCAAGAAATTGTTTGGCAATCAAGCTTATATAAATATGTCTAAACCAGTCTCAGCATTGCCCTAATATCAATAGATGGAAAACAACTCTTTTTAACATTTTACAATACATAATTCTTTTTGGGCACCTGACTGACTCAGAAAATTACTATATGACCAATGATAAATATCTTCTGCTGTAACCTACCTCCGCACCCTGCAAAGACCCAACCTGTTATATGCAATTTTCTTTGTTTCTAAGCCTGTTGGCATTGATAAAATCTACCCATGTGACCAGTGCCAACCAAGATTGAAAAATACATCATAATATTAAAATACATTTATATATACAAAACACCTAACTGACTTAGCAAAATTCATCAATTGAAAAAAACCTTGTACAAACAAATTAAACTTAAACTCCCCTTTCCCCCCCCGACATTTTTTCTTCCTATTGTTGGCAGTGACATTATCATTTTTGACCAAAGAATCTAACGTATGACAGAAGGAAATGGTCATTTAAGATTTATTTCTTCCATTTATTCAAGCTCCCCTTCAGAAAACTTGTACCATTTTTATAATGTCCTTTTATAATAGCATTTAATGGGAGGGTATGATATTTGGTCAGGGGGGTAATAACAAGAGCTGTCCGTAAGACAGCGCGCTCGACTTTTTTATTGCTTGCCAATAAAAAAAGTTTTTGCAGTAAAAGGCAATACAAGAATCTCTGTATTTTTAAAGTGAACTAGTTGTTTGATACCCTTGAATATTACAGCAATGTTTATATGACATAATTTATGGTAAAGTGAACAAGTGGATAGGAATGAATTTTTTTAGATTTTTTAAGTTTTTTAGTGCTTGCCTATAATACAAAACATTGACAGTTAAGGGCCATAATTCAAATAAAATCTTTGACAGAATTACCTTCTCCTGGACATGTTTGGGAATCATGATTGTAAACAAGTATTCCAACTTTCAAATTAATATCTCAAACAGTTCAGTCAAAAAGTGGACTGGTACTAAAAACTTAACCAAGATTCTAAGTCGATAAAAGGCCTTAATTTTTAAAACAAATCCTTGACAGAGTTACCTTCTCTTGCGTACAGATGGGGGTAATGATGTGAAATAGCATTAAAAGTTTCAAAGCAATATCTCAAAGGGTTAAGGCAATAAGTGGATTTTACCCATATTCAATGTATTTTCTAAGTCAAAAAGGGGCATAATTCTGTCAAAAACCTTGACAGAGTTATGTCCTCTTGTCTGTTGATGAAGGTCGTGATGGTAAACAAGTATGGTCAGTTTCAAAGCAATACCTCCAATGGTTTTGAAATAAAGTGAGGTGGTACAAAAAACTTAACCAAGCTCAATACACTTTCTAAGTCAAAAAAGGGCCATAATTCTGTCAAAAACCTTGACAGAGTTATGTACTCTTGTCTGTAGATGGAGGTTATGATGGTGAACAAGTATGGTAAGTTTCAAAGCCATACTTGTAATACTTCTGAAATAAAGTGGGGTGGTACGAAAAACTTAACCAAGGTGTGACGCCAACGCCGACGCCAACGCCGACGCCGACGCCGACGCCGGGGCGAGTAGGATAGCTCCCCTTTTCATAGAAAAGTCGAGCTAAAAACTAGATTTGGCTGCATTTTTAACAATTTTGTGGTCAAAACTATCTCTCAGATCAAGTAATTACATTTAATTTGCCTATTTTGATACTGATATAGTATTTATTGTGGAAGATTATTTATTAAAGGAATCACTGAAGTATCGTAACCTGAAGTTTTACATGATTTGATAATTATGATATAATCCATTACTTCTGAATTGTTGACATTGCAATCATATTGAATGGTTGTCAATAAATATCAATTATGTAGTTCTAATTAGGGTTGTGCAACCTTATATACTGAAGTAGAGCAAAGTTACAAAGATTTCTTGACAATAAAAACTTGAGTGTGTGGACCAGTCTAAAATTCTGACAGCTGATTGGCTGATTTGAATTAAACATTGTAAACTAACCAATGGCAGGACTGAATTATTAGACTGGTATCATTAGTATAATGATTGTAAATTTCTCCAATTCTACTTCAGACAAAATCTAAACTGATATCAAATAACAAGGAGATATAGTCAAATGATTAGATAATTAGAAATAATCAAATCCATGAATACTTGTATTTGGTAGAACTAAACTTCTAAGAATTTATTTCTGAGTCTGATAAATGAAAAGCTGTAGATATACAGTATACTTAAACTAAACATTTTGTGTCTTAAATAAAAACAAATGACAAGGAAGTATATTATGCCAATCCCCCTAAACTTCTAACAAAAACAGTAAGTAAATCTATAACTCCACCTTCCCCTAATCTTCCTCTAGCAAATACGGCAGTACTAATATATTTTTTTGGTTGGGTTTTACTTCCCAGTGACACCAATGTTGTAAAGGTCATATGGTACCTTTCAAGGACTTTGAAGTCCTCACGTTCCCCTTCGTGCATAATTTCAGGCTTGGGCCCCTGAGTAGAACCAGCGATGTTTTGTATTAAGCTAACTGGATAGCTTCCACTTGTTAAAGTCTCCAAAGTTTCAGGCAGGATTCTTACCACAGTGGTGACAGACAAGTGGTTTGAAGTCAACAACCTTATCGCCTCAGTGAGTGACAGATGCCCCCAAGAAACCCCCATCCCCATTCCCCTCCTGCAGAACTTATATACCTTACCATCTTAGTCTCTACATCCCTGCGTGAATTTTAGAACCATTCTTGGTAAAGTTCAAATAAAACTCTGAGGATTAATGAGAACATTGTCCTATCTTTTGAATTTGGTCCTATATTTTGTAGAAGTTGAGGATGTAATGAAATTTGATATTTAGGTCTGGAAATTTGATATTGAGGTAACTTAGCATCATCATATTTTGTTAAATTAAGTTCAAAATTTCTGTTCTTGTTCCATAACATGACTTAAATGATTCATGGAAAAAAGTTCATTAGCATTAAGTAATACAATCATAGGTCATCTTAAAAAACAACAAAAATTGGCAAGTGCATTGAAGTTATAAAAGGGAGGTTACATTTTTTAAACTTTTGTTAAATTATACATAGTCCTAAAAGGAACAGTTTTTTTTCTAGTTTGAAGTTTTAATCTTCATTTAAATAATTTGTATAATAGTCAACTCAGATATATATTTTTGTAAAACTACATGTACGATAAAACTTTTTAAAAATGTATTCTACATAAATATAGGGATGGGGGTTAGTGAGTGGCAATAAGGGGGGTGAGGGAGAGGAAGTTGCAATAACAGGGGGTGGGGGATAGGGGTGGCACAGTTTAAGATTAAACATCAACACAATATAATCAGGGACATGGATTGTAATGTTCCCAATATGATGTTCTGTCCATAATAAAATCTAAATTTTTACAAATGATAATAAAACAAGCAATATGCGGTAAATGTACTATTATTTTTCATGGAACATGATTTGACACTATTTAGTATGAAGAGTGCAAGCAAAAAACAGTTCAACATATATATTTGATATGTAATCATGCTATCAAAATACTGATGTTTATGATATTATACCATAGTTTAAACAGTGCATTTTGTGTATCAAGTAATTAATACCTAGTGGCACACCGAGGGTCAGGGGTATGATAAAATTATTCAAGTAAATATTAACTGCACTTGATAATCATATGTAAAAATGAAGTTCATTTGTCATTTTATTCAAGTCAGTAAGCATAATCTACCCTCCACTTTTTTACATTTAACAAATACAGTTATCACTTATCATTGTAAATATCAAATACATTGTTGGTATAAAATTTTTGAAAAGGTGACATCCCTCTATTAAAGAAATGAAAACAAAAAAAACATCTATTTGAAGACCACAGACTGCAACATCTTATTATTGAAGCCGAACTGCCCCATTTTAACATCCAATTGACAGTTGAGATATAGCAAAGTATAGTGCTTAAAAGTTGTAATTGCACTAAAAAATGTTGTAAAATTTATACAAAAGTAATAATATTGAGCCCTTTTTCATGAAATTATTTTTATAAATAAATGTGATTGATCAACAAGACAAAATGGCGTGCATGTGCCTTACTGGACAACAAAGCAACATGGCACTAAATGCTTGTCCTGTTTATACCATGTCCTAGAATAAGATAATTATTGAGTTACTCTGATTTGATAAATGGTATTTCAAGTCTAATGTCAATAATATGACAACTATCGGTAACATGCAATAATTGGATCAACAATGAGGCATGACAATGCTGTCAGAGGATGCTATGTTAAAGCTGCATGCCTCCAGATGACCTTAGATATTTATTAAAAACATTTTTAATTAAAACCTCAGAAAAATGTACGAAGATTTAAAGAAAAGTGAAAAAAAGATCCAAGAGTCTTGTAATATTACTAATAATTTATTTGTTATGTGCGAGTAATAACTGATATTTGAAGTACTTTTTTACCATATTTCTAAACCGTGACTAACGCACAAAGGGCTAATTTTGCATATTTTGGCCTCTTTTTGACAATTCACTTAGATAATGTATTAGTGCTGTTTGCAATGTGCTTATGAACTTTCTTTGTTCACTTCACAATATTTAACTATTAAATACATTTTCAAAAGCGTCATGAAAATAAGCATGAATCTGGAGGCATGCTGCTTTATTCCGTATGTTAAATTTTTTTTAATAAATTCAGTATATCAGGAAATACTTTAAAGTACAAATGTACTGTAATTTATAATTTCAATACACACGAGAAGGCATGTTAAAATAAAGCTGTAACAACATACATAACATTTACACCTGTTAAACAGCTGATTACCATGTATATAGTACAGTCAAAAAATGAGGTCACAATGAAAAAAAAAATCTTATTTCCTTAATTACAAAAACAAACATGCATCAAAGATGTGACCGCTCTTCGTGGAAATAAGACGGAGACCTTGTACCTTGAACCTTGACGTAATTTCATTTATTAACGAATGAAACAACGTTATTACTATACTCTGGTATATATATGTTCCCCGTAAGTTACCAAAGGTAGAAAAATAACTACACGCGTTTCACTAATTGTTATGACAGCTACGTGTATCTTAAAAGAAGAAATGTACGATCAACAACATTAACAACAACAACAACAAAATTAATTATACAAAAAATGAAAAAAAAACAAAATATTTATTATTCAACATATAAAATAATTTTTGATGTTTTTGATAAAAATTTCATAAAGCATCATCAAAAACCTTCTGTTTCCTATTTACAGCTTTCGAGGATCAAAATAAAACTAATATATTTTCATGTTTTAGACCACAATATCAGTTATTATATCAGGATATGGCTTTGTGATATAATGTTAGTATATATTTAAGTACTACATGTAACATCATCAACTTCGCATCAGTTTTTTAAAGGCACATTATGCCTAGGAAACAAATTAATTCTACTTCTTTAGAAAAGGCAAAGCTGTGCTATAAAATGTTAAAATAATGATTTTACAGAATGTAAGAAGCTTGTTATCTGAAGACAGACTAATAAAGTAGCAATAAATGTGAAATAATTTGTCATAAAAGTAGTAAAATGTAAACAAAGTAGTATTATGACTTCCAGGCATACAAAATACTAGTTCACAATAACTGTACTTATTGTCAAAAAGCAACAGTTCAGGTAATTCAGGCCAATGACTCCCTTTACTTATATAAATAAAGATCAGAATGTGTACGGTTTGGGCTGTTAACCCTCGCCACATTAGGTTTAAAAACTACCATATGGGCATGCAATCAGAACCAAACACTAACTACGAGACGAGTTAGTCATTACATCAGGATGGTTTGTTTGATTTGGTTTACGTCACACCGACACAGTATAGGTCATAATTATGGCGACGTTCCAGCTTTACTGGTGGAGGAAGACCTCAGGTGCCCTTCCATACATTATTTCAGGCACGAACAGGCACCTGAGTAGAACCACCGATGTTCCGTTAGCTAGCTGGATAGCTTCCTGACACATGAAAAAATCCAAAGATATCAGGATTGATTGTAACTAATAAATAAAAGTCTATAATACTTACACATCCTCAGATATATATTTTTCTAAATTCTCTAAATCGAACGTGTCTATATCAAGTGCATTGTTGTCAAATTCAAAATCTTGATCTGAAAAAGAAAAAAAAAATCTTCCAAATAAATCATTAAATTAAAGAAAAAAAGTTTAATAAAAAACATTTTGGCTGAAAAAATGAAAAACTGTCATCAAACCTTATAATCATTTACTTATTGCTGTATTCTGTACACAATTCAAGTTAATAATTATTTTAACACATAGTAATCATATATAAATGAAAATTAATCTTGAAACCAAGCATGCATGGAACAAATCATCGTCTTAGTGCAGTAACAGGTTAAGTCCTTGTAAATTTAATAGGAGTAAACCAGTTATTGCACTAAGGTGACAAAATCTAATTATGATGGATGAATGTATTATTGAATTTTGTAAAATCTGTGTCGATTATGTACGCTGATGTAATTCAAACATAAAAACATGTACACCATCATCGCAATGTTTCTATATTTTTATTACTTTCTTTTACATTTTTCTACGCAGATTTACACATATGCGGATGTTGCATTAATTCTAAATTACAACAAAGCTAAGGGGCTTGGACATCAAAAACTGTCGTCCATGTCAGATAATGGCTGCTGAATCAAACTTAGCTACCTTCAACAGTTTTAATCTACGTAATATTTGTTGGGCTAATTTTAAAGTTCCAATCATTTCAGGTGTTTATTATAAAACAAATTGATGCTTCATTAAAAATACCCCCCCCCCACCGCATCTTCATTACAAATTCGTCAATTAACAAACAAAAAAAGATATTCATGGATAAGACACTAAATTGGTTCATTTTTTTATGTTTGTTTTAATGGGTATATGTCATATGGCAACATTCCATCTATACCGGTGGAGGAAGATTTCAGGTGCCCTTCCATGCATTACATATATTTCAGGCACAAACGTGCATCTGAGTAGAACCACTCACAGTCCCTCCGTAAGCTAGCTGGATAGCTTCCTCACATGAAAGAATCCAAAGCCCCTGTCAGGATTTAAACACACATCGACGAAGCAAGTGGTTTGATGTCAACAGCTAACTACTCCGCCACGGATGCCCCATATATTTTTTTGATGTACGGTACACACAATTCATTAAATAAATTGTTATCATCACCAGCATGCGTGAAACTTGGTGACGTCAACAATAGTTTTGGGCTTTCTTTAGTGATTTTTTTTCCCATTTTTTTTCTTATTTTTTTATTCATTTGCGTATATGTGATCATGTGCGCAAAATGTTTTCAAAGTAAAATGTTACGGGTGACCCAGAAATCGAAAATTGCCATCACTCATGAAATACCACCCAGCTGATATAAAGTAAATTTAATTAAGACACACTGTACAAACAGATAATTGGTAAAACAATTTACAGACACTCTGTCATTTACATGTTAAATAGCCAGATTTTTTTTTTCACAGACTGATCCTTGAGTAAATACTGGTGGAAAATTAATACCTAGTCATTGTTTTGCTTGACTTTATATTCAATAAAGTACATGTACATGTATTAGTTATTATAATAGAAAGTGATTTCAGAGTTGTTTTAATCAGAACCTTTTAAAGTTTTTTCTTTTTGTATATAATGTGTACCAGAAAAGTCTGTCCAATCTGTTTAATTCAACATAAATATATTTTAATTCTGGTATTGTATATTATCTTGTTCTGTGTTTTTTAACACATTCAAAATATTATAATGTTTCATAATACATAATATTTCTTTCAAACTGCCCATTAAAACTAAATTACCACACATGCAGAACAGTTTCCTTTTTTTTTTTTTTTTTTTTTTTTTTACAGGAAATCAAATTTTGGATCACACCTACATTGTTCACTATATACATGTATAAAAACATGTACTGTAAAAGTGTAGGAAGACTTAAAAGTGCACTTTTGTGCATTACTTTTACAGCAGTTTGCAAAGTTGAACTTCCAAATATCAAACACAAACAGAACAGTGTAGTTTATGTTAAGACAGCCCATTCCAGCGATTCTTTTCTGAATTTTTTTTATTTTTTTTTTTTTTTGGTAGAATAATGCAACATATACAGAGATTTCCAAATTCTATAAGTAACAAATGGTTCATACACATGCAAAGAGTGACACGGCAAAACATTAGAACCTCATGTCTTGACTTTTTAGTCTGATCAGAAATTGTTACCTTATAGTCTCTAAGTGCATGGTCTGATGATTTTGATGGAGTCTGAACTCACAATTAATTCCTGATTAATTAACATGATGGAACTGGAAATAGTTTTCTGGGTGAATAGTGTACCGTTAGATGTAGGTGTGAACCAATATCTTGTATGCAAATTTTCAAATCATTCCCTCAACACCCTGTTTTTCCAGAATAACCATTTTACTGTGCACAATGACCCAAAAATGAAAAAACATTTCAACCCTTTTTCTGGCTAAAAGTTGCACTAGTTATCGATTTTCAATTTAGTTTTGAGTATATTTTTTTTATTACCTTTGCAGATTTTAGCATTTTCAGTATTTCACTTAATCTATGTAAAAAAAATTTCATCCAGCAATGTATAGCTAATAAACAATTACGCCAGAAAAAAGAAAAGAACAAGTTTTTGAAAAATTGTGCAGGGTCAGCGTTAAAATACTGTAGCTGTTAAAACTTGCGTACACATTGTTTATTGTAAATAAAATAATTTAACTGTGAAACTATACACATGGTAACCATGGATATTCATAAACGAAAATATTTTTTCAATATGAAAAGTGATAAATTTTTAAATAAATCAATTTGTAACGAAGTCAACCATGAGTAATTGATTTCTGCAAACAGGTATAATTATGATGTATGATATGTTTTATGTTTACAATGATCTCACATTATAATACTGCATGTTTGTAACGTCGTTTTTCATTGGGTAATCATAACGTTTATAAAGATTTCAGTTTTATATACACCGCTGCTGTCAATTTCTGAAAAAATCTCACTTTTTTTTCTAATAAAGGAAGTTTGCTATATTATAAATTCGTTATAAACTTATTATAAATATACCTGACAGGTTATCATGACCATAATATAAATGGTTGTTTGCTAAGTGGATCGGGTTATATTTCCAAACAATACGGCCATATAACCTGTCAAAAAATCTTTATAACTAATTACATAATCAAAAAGACTATGGTATAAAACATCTATATTTTCATCAAGATAAATGTTTCAGTTGGATCAGTTGTAAAATAAATCAGATACAAAATTCAAGAGAATTAACTCTCAGATCATGGTCTAGCTGTACTGTAACAGTAAATAAAGTCAATACCAATTTTGAAATTTTCCCCTAAAAATGATGAATGGTTTTGCCCAAATTCAAAGATAGTAAAGTCCATTTAAAATATTTAGCATGGAAAGGGTTCAAGTCAAAATTCAAAATCTTAAAGGGAGGTAATTCAATGAATTGGTACCTAATTATAGTAAATCATGAAAACTTGTTTTCATCAAGTTAATAGGTTGACATACTTATCAACAGATAAAAAATAGCTAAAAAAAAAACCCTAACAATGACAGAATAAAATATGAAAACCTTTTATGAAATGATGAAGAAATTACCTTAAAGCCTTTATTTTGTCTATAGATAAGTCATAAGAATATAAGCACACCTTTTTATAACTTTTTTATCATTTGACAGATTTCAGTTCATTTAAAAAGATAACCAACAATATAATTACATATAAAATTATAATATTACACTTATCATATATCGCATTACGTAAATAGTTTCATTTCTTTACAAAATCATGTCAAAAAAACATTTTTTTTTATAAGTCAAGATCAGATTTTGTTTATAATTTTCAGTCCAATGTATTTTTTGTATTAAGATTGTCCTGTTTTATGAATTAGGAACTATATACATTGTTACTTTACGGTTTTTACAAAATAGTTAGAGCCAGCAAAAAGTACCTTTAATAGTCTTAAAAATGTTTTAAGTTCACAATAGAAGGATGAAAATTTATCAGAAAAAAAAATCCTGCCTTGACAGGGATTCAAACTCGCCACTGTGAGCTACATTGTAATTACAAGCAATTTAAGAAAAGTGAAAATATTCACAATTTAGGAAAAAATTTAATACATGTAAATATGCCATTAATGACAAATTCTGCAGAATCTATAACCATTATTTTCTACTACGTCACTAACACAGTATTGGGGCTATTTTTGCATCTTTGGACCTATTTTTGCTAACATTTGTAGATTTTATGTGCAGCGTTTGCAATGACTGAGTAAATGACTTTTTTTGTTTACTAAACAATATTTAGTTTTTAATACTGTTACATTTTAAAAAAATGTTCATGGAAATTAGCATGAATCTGGAGGTGTGCTTACTTTAATAGCATTTAGTTTCGAGCAGTTTAAAGAATATACCCATATCTGAGACTTAATTATTATTTGATTATTAGGCATGAAAATTGTTTTGAATGACTCAACATTTTTTAATAGAATTGAGTACAGTGTGGTTTCCGTTAATATATAACAAATTTCATATTTACGAGAGCTTTGCATGATAACATGTACTTTTACTATTTGTATAGTATTGTAAATAATATAGATGGCTCAATGCATCAGTGTTTTGGGCATACTGCGGACTACTTTTAAATCAACTTGTATAGTTGTTTTGAGAATAGTGCGTGATTAAATTCAGCTAGAATTTTGGTCCACAAAAAAAAAGATACAGAGCTGTAACCCTCACTTTTGAGCATTCCCTGAATTTTTTTATCATTCATAGCCTTTTAATTATGAGTTACGGTATATTATTTTGCCTTTCGATGAAATCAGAAAGCTTAATATTCGATCCTCTATTGAGTCAGTTCTCTACGGCTAACCATTACTGGTTTAACATTAGGGCTGTCATTGATTGGAAATTTTGTATCGATATCTTGAGAGACAAATATGGACGATATATCGATATATTGGCTTTGACAGTCTAAGATACAATGAAAAACACTTAAATATGTATTATAAATTGGGATCATGATAAAATAGAGAAGTATATGCACTAGCAAAATGTTGTTTTTGTTAGCTTGTATCGATATTTGAATGTGTGTATGGATATTGTATTGGATCATGAATATCGATGATATATTGATATTGCCATATTCAATGTCAGCCCTATGTAAAATATGATAACTCAGGTTGTGATTCCTGAATGGTTTGAGCCCACAAACCCTGAGTTTTGAGGGAGACACCTTATCTAATAACCATTACGCCACGTCTCGGGTCTCAACCTAAAAATATTAAAGTGCGGGGGGGGGGGGGGAATCACAATTGGATGAAAAATAGTATTAAAACCTAGAGATAATATTTTTATACATTTAAAAGGTTTGATTGTAACAATTATATGGGCATTACTGATTAAACCAACAGTACGTAGGTGATAACGGCAGTTCAAATTGATAATAAAGATGGGGTCGGTGTATTAAATCAAGATAATCTTACAAAATTATAAATACTGAGTCAAGATGGGAGCAAAGTTTTCCACCATTATTTTTATTTCTTTATTGTGAATCATCAAAATTTGTACACAATTTATATATACTAGTACAAATTATTATCATCTTATGCCAATCCTTAAACTAAAGTGAACAATAATAAATACAAGATGGCCTTAAATTGAAATAAACACTGATGTGTTTTATGAAAAACGGAACCACATTATTTCAATTTTTTGGCGTTTTTATGTCACTGATTAACTTTTAGGCCAGATTGGATTACATGTGTATTAAATGGTTGTATTTTTTTTTTAATAATGAGTCAACTGTCAAGTGTAAAATTCGTTTCTGTACAAGAATATATTAGAATTAAAACTTAATTAAATAAAGGTATTTCATAAAACAGGGGGTGGGGGAAAACCCATAACCTTTACCCTCAATATTTATACAATTATTGAAATATGATCATGATTTATGGTATTTTTACAATTTAGGACGGTTTGTGTTATATAACTTCTTTTTATTTTAAAGGAACTCCACAAAGGTCCAAAATAACCTAAAGACAAAAAATTTGATTTTCTGACATAGATCAGCTGGGACACTTAAAACAGATAGATATGCATAAAATATCCCGGAAATAGATTAAAAGTTAAAAGTGCTAATTTTAGACCAATGTGGGTCATTTTTCACAGTTAAAATAATTATTTTGGAAAAACAGAGTGAGTGAAGGATCTGAAATTTTGTACACAAGTTATTAGTCTAGACCTACATCAAATGGAACATTAATCCTGTAAAATTATTTCCAGTCCTGTCATGTCAAAAAACCTTCAGTGGAGTCCCTTTAACATCATTTATTTTCTTGCAGAAAACTATAAGTTTTATATACATTGTATTATATAACATAAAGTGAAGAATATCCATTCACCTGTTGTTGTAATTCCTGTGATTTCTATAGGAAATGTAATATTTTCTCATTTTTAGCAGCATCAATTCATGGTGAAGCAGTAAATTATATAAATTAAGTAAATAAGGCCCTTCCTCTAAGAAAACAGGCCTAAAATTTCAA
This sequence comes from Ruditapes philippinarum, assembly GCF_026571515.1. Taxonomy (NCBI): domain Eukaryota; kingdom Metazoa; phylum Mollusca; class Bivalvia; order Venerida; family Veneridae; genus Ruditapes; species Ruditapes philippinarum. Next base: position 69,583 of record NW_026864937.1, on the reverse strand, counting down.
AAACATCTAACATATTTGTATTATATCTTAAGTTTAAATCTGGTGACATTTCATTGACTAATTATAAATACTGACAAGTTAATCAATGTGACAGGGAATTACATTAATTATTTTATGGAATTTACAAGACTTTCTGGTATTAACTAATCAAAAGAAACTAAAAGAGAAAAGAAAACAGCAGCAGCCTTGAGGTTATAAAACTCTTTTTCTGAGTTCAGACTCAAATCTCAGGATTTTCATTGGTCAATGCACATTCTCTGAGTATGCTGACTTTTGATAAATCAAATACCAAAGATCCAATTTGGAGCTTAGAGAAAATTTCTTTATAATTAACCTTGGAGCCTGGATTCAATATTGACCTAACAGGAAAAACCCAAGATATATTCCAGAAAAAAATTTTTTTAACGACTGATGGTCAATTAATATGTTTTTTTTTTCGTATCAGTTTCAAACAAACAAAAATATTATATTTCTCCATTAGTGTTGAAACTTTTTCATCGCATTTTCCTAGTAATTTTGCAAAGACGATGTAAACTAAAGCATTCAGAAATCTAAGAGCTTATTCTTCAAGGAAGTGTCCCCCCATCGGATGTGGTTACAAAATGTCTCCTCCAAAACTTTATTAATTAATTTGTTTTATCATTCTCGTATAATTGCCCTCTTGTGGACCACAATTAAGTACATAAGCCACCACATTTACCACTCACATTATTCCAATGATACATTCTACATTTTTCATTGTATAATACAAGTATTAAATGAAACACACACAAAAAACAATTATTTCTAAAACTGCATGCCTACTGATGAAAAACAAAAAACAAAAAAAAAGCTTATGTTACAGTCACCACACTAAATATCTAAAATGAACTTGTCAATCTTTTAATGTAAACAAAACCATACATCATTTTTTAGAAAACAATTCAAAATATGTAATGGCTCACAGAATAGCAGAAATGGAGCAGACCAATTGATCTGAGTCTGCCCTGGTTGCTGGTTGCTAGGGTGTAACAGCACTGTCCAGCTTTAAAGTTTGATTTGTCTAATGTTAAAGGTACATTATGCTTCAGAAATGAAATATGTTTTCCTAAGGAAGGGCAAAAATAAGTTCTATAAATTAAAAAAAAAGTGTTTTGACAATGTTGAATGATTATTACTTGAGCAAAGTAGCGCAGAAAGTTAAATAATGTGTCATAAAAGTAGCAAAATGTAAACAAAATTTGGTATGCTGACTTCCATACAAAATACTAAATCACTAGAACTATACTAACTGCCAAAGGTAACTGAAGCAAAAGATCGATGGTTTAGCCAGGTATTTAGCAAATGAGTTACTTTTCATAAACTATAACAAGACACCAAAAATAGCAAGTTTCTGATAAATAAAAATAAAAGCATTTCTTAGGCATAATGGGCCTTTAATGAAAGGAACTAGAAGTTATGAAGATTATAATAATAGTAAACATTTGGTTGATCAGATTACACAGATGTGCAGGCCTGGCTCTATATATTACTTAGAGTTAGAATAGGCAAGTCATTGGTAAAAGATGAATTTGAATCTTCTCAATATTTTACATGTCCATATGTACAATAATTAAATGATACATTTCAGACATTGTTTACAAGCATCTGTCAGAAGACAGATGAATGAGAACTATGATGTTAAAATGTAGCACACATTAGATCCAACTTTAACATTGTATAAAACATACTAACTTGGTATACAATGTATACAAACTATATACTTACTTTTGAAAAATAAAAAAAATAAGTAATGCAGTGTAATTATCCTTACCACAACTGCCATCATCATTATCATCATTTTTACCTGACCACTACCACCACCATCATCATATTCATACTTAAACATCATCATCATTTTGACCACTACCAACATCATCATCATCAAAACCATCATAATCATCATCATCATCAACATTTTGACAACTACCAACATCATTATCATAATCATCAAAATTATAACCACCATCATCATCATCATTATCATCAATTTTATCAGTGTTTTCTTTTATTCGTCATCAATTAACTATATATAGGTACATAACATATCAATGACATATTTTCTTTTCATTGAAATTAGATATTCCCAAACAACAGGTGTACGAAGTGAACTAGAAAAGGGAACTTAAATTTGATCTTTTAAAATTATCGAAAAATAAAACAAAATAATATTTTAAAATAAAAAGAATGAATAAAATATCTGAGACGATCACATAAAACAATTAACTTTCTATTTCACGCTTACAATAATCGATTAGCTGCAAGCAAGATTTAACAACATTTACGTCAGTTATCTTTTTATAACAGTTAATTAACTCATTAAACAATTAATTCATAATCTTACCTAAAACCGACGGAAAAGTCGGATCTTCCGTTAATACGTCCATATTTTTATTTTATTTTCACTTTTCACAAAATGTCGGTTTATTTTTATAAATCCATTTTAGGTATAAATCGTGTTTACTGGAGTATAAATTGTACAATGCAGCAATTTATCAAAACATGATATATACACTACATGTGAACTTCGCCCCCTTTCTGACGTCACACCATGTGATTTACCTGAAGGTTTTACTCCCCTTGGTTTTAGATAATTAGTTAACGAAGATATCCGAGTGTTCCTAATCAATTAATGCGCTGTTCAAATTATGTTATTAATTAATGGAAGAAGACACACGGTATCTTTGTGCGATATATAATAAACTGAAAACGACACTCACTCATTTGTTATCATAGGATACTGTACATGTAAAAACACACACACACGGTGAAATTGATAGATAATAAATACTACAAAATTTCTTAATTCCTGGGGAGAAACACTTGATGACAACACTCCTACATGTTTAAAATAATCAAGTGAAATTTAAAATATATTATACTACCCCTACCCAGCCCTGTTATACAGCATTTTATATTGCAAAAATACTACAATGTATTTCTTGCAAAAAAAAAAACACACACATACACACCATAATCGACATTATTATCCTCAGCCTTGCCAACTGCATCATCATCATCATCATCATCATCAATAATAATGATCATGATCATCATCATCATCATCATCATTAATAAAATAATAATCATCATCAATCATAATCATCATCATCATCAATAATAATAAATCATCATTATCATCATCAATAATCATCATCATCATCAATAATAATCATCATAATCATCATCATCATAATTATGATAATCATCATCATTTATTAATTATTTTCATTATCAATTTTCATCATCATTATCATCACAATAAGTGTCAACATCATCATGATTAACAACAATAACAACAACAGCATGCAGTCTCAGACTGCCAGCAGGAGAAAAGAGGATAATCCATTTGAATATACTGACATTGAAAATCACGCCAAAGGGCAATAACCCAACAAGTACAAAGCTTGTATGAGAGAGCTATTCACCCATGAAGATTCAAGCTATCATCACACACAAAATAATAAAAATTGCAAATTAAGCTTGAAAAAAATAACAAAGGGCAATAACTCCAAAAGTACATTGTGGAGAGTTCTCATTCTTGTCAACCGCATATTACTTATCTTCCGATGAAATTTTGAATTACATGTTATATCTTTAACGCTTTATAAGTTATGGTTAAGACAAACTATTTGCGAGGGCAATGACATTAAAAAATCAAGTGAATAGTTATTATATATTTATGTACTTGTTTACACCTTATAAATGGGATATAACCAACTTAAAGTTTATAGTTTCAAGTGGATATTCAAAACCCTTTTCTAGTTATAATTATATTGGATGAAGAATAATATCAAAGGGAAATAACTCAAAAACTATTAAGAGAAGACTAATAATTATTGTCCCACAAATGGAGTTTCAAGTTCATATCTCAAACACTTTTTTGAGATACGCTCTGGAATTTGAAAAAAGAAAGAAAAAGAAATACTGGAAATTTTCCTAGTACCAACCAAGTAAATCACATTCCCCAGTTATTAAATTATGCTGTCACTTGCCCCAAATATGAACAAAAATCCCGTCAACTCCCCAGTATAGAACAATGTTGTCGTCCTCCGCAACAAGAAACATTCCTGTCAATTCAACAACCTGAAAATTTACCATAATATTTCACACACAGACAATGCTGTCAACTTCCAAAAACATAAGAATGCTGTCAATTCCCCAACATGGAACAATGCTGTCAACTACCCAGCATAAAACAATGCTGTCATCTAACACTGCTGTAATAAAAACAACCAGAAACAATGTCACAATGTTTCATAACAACAAACAGTGTTGTCATCGTTCCGACAATGTTGTCATCTTCGACAGGAAACAGTGCTATCAATTTCACAACGAGAAAGAATACCGTTAGCTTCAATCCCATAAAATTCCTTCGTCTGCTCCATCATTCACCAATGCAGACGACAATATGACCAGGTATATACGGAGGCACAGAGGTGACATGTGTGTGTTTTTAATTATCTCGTGCGCATGAGATACTATGTCGTGTGCACGAGTTACTATGTCGTCTGTACGAGTTACTATGTCGTGTGCAAGAGTTACTATGTCGTGCGTACGATATACTATATCGTTTGAACGAGTTACTAAGTTGTGTTAATTAGTATCTCGTGCGCACGACATAATAACTCGCGCACGAGATAAATAGAAAAAACAAACACACATGTCACCTCTGTGCCACCGTAGATATAAGATTTCAGCACGAGACTAGACTCTGTAATCTTCACAATCATTCACCGATGCAGTACATGAAACATTGATATCAAATTCACCAACAAACAATGCTATCACTTTCTCACCCAATTATCAAATGAGTCTTATTCCCAAATTTGAAAAAAAGATATACTGGCGAATTTCCTAGGAACATTTCCTACGGTCATAAGCTCCCAATATGGACAAATGCTGTCAACATCCTAGCCAAAAATGATGTCACATTTCATGTCTGCAGACGGATTTTCAAAAATGTGCATTTGGAAAAAGTTCAATCATCAATCTAACATTTCATGTAAAGTTCATGGTTAATTGACAAAAGTGGTAACTACAAGCTACCGTCAACGATCCCTGGCATCGGCGTAAGCAGACTTCAAGACGGTGAAATTTTGAATTTAGAAACATCTGCAGATGTGTCTATACGGCAATGATGATGCGATGCGTCTAGGTTGTGCCATTCAATGAAACGCAGCGCGTATATGACGTTGCGTACGGATTCAAAAAATCACGTAAGAGGTTCCAACTGCCATTGGCTTAATTAAATGTACGAAGACCTTGAATGTTTCAAACTGTAAATATTTCACACTGTAATCACACAAGACACGAATTTGAGATTAATTCGACGTCACATCTCACGGCCTCCCTCGTCGCGAATTATCGCGAACGTTACAATTTTGGATATTAACTTCTCCATATTAAATGATGTGAAATTTAGGCTAACTTGGACTGTTGGACGTCAGTTTGCTACATTCCAGATTCTAACATGACAACTGTCCGTTGATGCGCACTTTCAGACTGCCATTGTCGTAGTTGTAACTTAAGCAAACCTTAACTGATTTTCCGTTGATTTGCTTCCAAATCCATCACTTAACAATGAAAATATCTTGCATATTAATTTTACCTACCGGCTCCTTTGTTATTTTTAAGTAGTATAGTAAATCACATACTAATCAACTTATGCCAAAATAAACAAATATCTTTTACACGCAGAAATCACGTAAATTTCATGCAAAAGGAGCATGAAAAAACATTCTACACACTATTCAGTTGTACAAACCGGTTTATGTGAGCCAAATGGAAACATTTACAGTATATTTATTACGAATGTCTATTAGGCCCAGTTTTTTTTAAATTCCACATGTATATTTAATGAATGCATTGATTTTCCCTTTTCATTTGTTATAAATAAACATAAATTAATGCCGTCACCTTGCTACAAAGCATTGCTGTCTACTTTCTAGCAAAATAAAAATAATGCCGTATTGTAATAACACTGGAACACTGATGGAATTTTCCTACTTTTAATTACACTGTCTTTTCAAATTCTATAACATGAAAAACTCTTCTCATACAATATGCATGTGTTTTCGCAGGTTTCATTTTTTTGCGACGGCATTCGTTCCACGAATTCTTGTTTAGCGCGAATATTTCATTGCCAAAAAAAAATAGTCATATTTTCGTGCTTAACGTACACATTTGTGATGGATTTTTATGGTGAGAGTTCTTACAACAGTAAACAGGTTGTCTAACTTCGTGTTTCCACATTAAAATACCAGCTCGTTCTTTAGTGAAACTACATGTACATGGAATAATGGACTAGAGCACTAAGCTTTTACTAGTGGAAATGTACAAAATAATTTACACATGACTCTAGGGTCAAATTAAAACCGTCCTAGTGCGAGTTAATAGCCTAATCACATTGGGCTCCATGCAGGGTTAAAGTTCAGCCCTCTTTCCAAGACACGCACCTCTTTGGGTACTACAAACCAACTTCAATTACGATTCGGCTAATGGTTCAGGAGAAATTGTTTTCAAGGTATAATGGACATCTTCATGTAGCTCAAGTCTAGCTGTATTAGTTTGAACCATCAACCGAAAATTACAGGTTTGGTGATGGTCCGTGTCTATTAATTCGTAACAAAAAGTTGTTCAAAGGTTTTCAAGGAACCCTAAATGAGGCCAACTATAAGCACTATGATTAAATATTAAAACAATTTTGTGGAGTTTTGCATCCCATCAACACAGTGTACGTAATATGGCGACTTTGCCAGCTTTATTTGTGGAAGAAGACGTCAGGTGCTCTTATGCATTAATTAAGACACGAATAAACGAGTAGAACCACCGACGTTCCGTTAGCTAGCTGTAAAGTTTTCTCACATAAAAGATGAAAGAATCCAAAGCCCCTGTCAGGATTCGAACCCAAAGCAGTGAGGAGCAATTGATTTGAAGTCATCAACATTAACCACACCGTTAAGGATTAAATAATTCAAACCTCATGGTATTAACGGTAAAAACACCATGTTGGAGAAGAGAGGAAATAGAGAGAAAGAACAACAACTTTTATTCAAGCATATTTACAGTGTTTATTCAAATGTTCTGTTGATGATGATGGGGGGCTAAATCTCAACCCCTGAATTTACATTTGTCGGTAAACAAAAAAAACAGCAATTAATTTTTTGTTATAGCTACAGAGCTGTTAACACAACGTTTCTTTAAACAATTTCTTTTAACAAATCAACAATACGATCTAAGTATACAAGTAAACAGTGAATCTTTTAAAGAAAAACATTAAGTTTATCATTTTCAGTGACATCAATTTTTTTTATATTGTATTAATATTTGGGACATAACGTTATATAATGCCCCAGATATCACCCAATGACTCATGTATGTGATAAAAAAACAACACATTTTATATCAACAAATAATATCATTAATACCAAATAAAGTCAATATACTTTGATAAACATACTTAGCTTCAAAACATACACAATTCTCTTACAGTTATTACAATTATTACAACTATTAGTGTAATTTAATAAATCACTTGTACAAACTTCAATACAAACAATATACATACATGTACTTTAATATAAATTATTCATAAACGAGTTAATAGATCATTTACTCATTTTCTTTAAAAAACAAACTCTTTATTACATGTAACACTGGGAGTATCCTCCTATAAACGTTGTATTTGTTTTTGGAAAAGGATTGGAGCACCACACCAAATACAATACAAGGCGCTTGAGTGATAAATTGCTAAAACCTTGCCTTTTAACCCAATGAAATGAACTTAAAACATCTTATTCATCTGTTCACACAGAATTATGTATGATAATGAATGAACTAGAACTGTGTCCAAAGGACACGGATGCCCCCACTGACAACATATATATGGTATATAGTGAAAAAATCAACAAAGGGCCATAATTCAGTTAAATTTGGTTGCAGCAAAAATTCCTTCCTTTACTACCATCTACACATTAAGGTTGTTCATCCCTAGAAGTTTAAGCAAAATCTACCATCCAGTTTAAGAGGAGTTGCGTTCACAAATTTCTAAATGGTATATAGTGAAAAAATAAACAAAGGGCCATAATTCTGTTAAATTTGGTTGCAGCAAAAATTCCTTTCTTTAATACCATTTACACATTAAGGTTGTTCATCTCTGAAAGTTTAAGCAAAATCTGCCATCCGGTTTAAGAGGAGTTGCATTCACAAAATTTCTAAATGGTATATAGTGAAAAAATCAACAAAGGGCCATAATTCTGTTAAATTTGGTCGCAGCAAAAATTCCTTCCTTTACTACCATCTACACATTAAGGTTGTTCATCCCTGGAAGTTTAAGCAAAATCTACCATCAGGTTTAAGAGGAGTTGCGTTCACAAAATTTCTACATATTATATAGTGAAAAAATAAACAAAGGGCCATAATTCTGTTAAGTTTGGTCGCAGCAAAAATTCCTTCCTTTACTACCATCTACATATTAAGGTTGTTTATCCCTGAAAGTTTAAGCAAAATCTGCCATCTGATTTAAGAGGAGTTGCGTTCACAAAATGTCTACATAGTATATAGTGAAAAAATCAACAAAGGGCCATAATTCTGTTAAATTTGGTCGCAGCAAAAATTTCTTCTTTTACTACCATCTTCACATTAAGGTTGTTCATCCCTGGAAGTTTAAGCAAAATCTGCCATCCGGTTTAAGAGGAGTTGTGTTCACAAGATTTCGGGACGTACGGACAGACGGACGGACGTACGGCGTGACGGACACTCGGACGGACAAGTGCAACGCTATATGCTCCCACTCTGTGGGAGCATAAAAATGTAATAATCAGCCAAAGCGAAAAAAAAACACAATAATATTCGTTTATATTGTGATCATGATTTTTGTAAGTGTCTAGAGGTACTGCTCCAGTCCTGTAATGAGTTCAATCCTTTGTTTTAATGTACGTTATGTTAACAGCTCTGTTGACAGGTGGTAAATCTGCATACAAAAATCTCCTGTGCAGACCACGGTCCACCTCTCATACAAAGCTCAATACTCAATTACTCAAAAGGTGCAACAATAAACAATAATTGAGCCGCAACAAAACAAAACCAACATAGTTTGTTTGCGACCAGCATTGATCCAAACCAGCCTGCGCATCCGTGCAGTCTGATCAGGATCCATTGGCTGGTCTGGATCCATGCTGGTCGCAAACGCACTATGTTGGTTTTGTCGTGATGCGGCTCATATAAACTTTCCTGTAAAAATATTGAAACTAGGCGTGCACAACAGTGGGTTAAATATATTCAGTTTTCGTTACAATTTGGAAAGCTTACTGGGTTAGTATAAAAGAGAGAACTACTTAACTACTCAGGCACTATATGTTATATACTAATAACTAAGTGAGGGAGAGAAGCTCACATGTATTTTACAAATTGTTCGGTAAAATTCCACATTTTATGTAATATTTCCCCACAAAAAAAGAATTAGCAACACAATTCACATACTGAAGTTATACAAGTTAAACACTTCATGCACATATAACTTTAACTTTATAGAATCAAAAAAATAACATTGACAAATATTTTAAATCTAACTATAAATTCAAACATATTTGCCTGTAATAAATAAAGTTGTAATTTTCAAATTTACTTCACTTATAAACTTTTTTATCAGCTCAATCATCAAGTAATAAGTTATAAAAAGAACCGCTTTTATAATGAAAAACTTAAATAAGAATGATAAAGAATATTAGAACTGTGTTTTTACCAGACTACCTAAAGTAGTTCCATATGTGGGATTGTTTTAAGAAAGTAGTTCCCTATGTGCGAGTGTTTTTTGGAAGTGGTTCCGTACATGGGAGTGTGTATAGAAAGTAGTCACATACTGTTTAAAATAGTCCTCATGCTTAATACTTATATACATGACACTACACATATACATTTAGATTGTCTATTAAAAGAGGAATTTTTGAAAAAAGAGAAATCATCATTACTACATAAGAAACTAAAGATATACTATAAATTCACTACAAAAACTATAAAACTACTAATTACTATTACTACCCCAAAAATCAACTTTCCAGTCATTTCTATTTTTCAACAAAATATAACTACATGTATAGGAAATCTTGACATATATAATATTTGGTTAAAGTTTATCTTTAATCATATTTTCATTTTGGTCAGTCAGCAGTCAGTGGTTAATGCCCATTGTGATAATTTATGTTGTTTGGTCTTAAAACTATTCAATTTAACTCAACTCATAAATTTGCATAATTGAAAACAGTTTAAAATATATTACAATGTACATGAACATGATTGTGACATCATTTTTAGTTTTTTAGCATATGATTCGTTTTTATAAATATATCCTAAAAGGTCTATTTTATGCATGTGATGTATATATATCATGTCTAATCATTTTTTATTGTAGCTGTTTTATCTTTGTTGATCTTATACTTTATGTTATTTACAGTCGGTTATAAAAGCTCCTAGAGCTTATGTTATAATGTTGAAAACTTGCCGACTTGAAATAAAACTTATCTTATCTTATTTTATCATCAACAATGTTGTCATGGCAATGTGTTCACAATCTTCCGTCTTGTAAAATCGAAAGCATCTGATTGGTTGATTTATTTTAGAAACGATTTGAAATTGACCAATGTTTCAGACTAGATTCAGAGAATAGGAGAGCATAAAAAGGTCTAAAACCTTTGAAGATATCTTCAAACTTATGAAATCAAGATTTTAAACCAGTTTACCTCATGCTGTTAGCCCATTGGTCAATTTGAAAACAGTTACAAGAAAAACTAACCAATCAGATAGCCAGAATTTTTTAAAAGCAATTTCATGGCTTTGATATTATACATGGGTAGTATGATTTTTAGTAATGTTTATATACAAGATTGAAGTGGACAAATTTAATGTGTTACAGCAAATACATTTTGTAAAACAGGAATAAATTATGATTTAAATAACAATAATATACGCCAAAAAAAATATCGGGCATAGTGACAATTAAAATTCAGCCTCACACTCAAACAAACTAAATATATATACTAGTATATTAAAGTAAAACCTCTACAAAATAAAACAACATAACAAAAAAACTACCCATCACCAAATATAAAGAACTGCAATGATTTTGAATACTGGCTTACTTTTTTTTCATGCTTTAACTTAATGTTTTTTAACTTTTATCCCTTGTTTTTAACAATACATTGTCAACATTTCTCCTAGGGCAAAATCTCTTTATCAACAGAAACTTATACTTTGCAAAATGATTTATTTCTTTGAAGGGGTAAACAAAGAGAATGTGTCTGGTTTTGTGTATGAATTTTATTTTCACCATAAAAACTGAATTTTTAAGCCTTTATGAGGAAATAATGTTTTAAGTGTTTGCCACAAAACTTCGGCCTTTACTAGAAAACAGAAATCCTTCCACCTATGAGTGCCAAACTTCAAAGATGAATGCAGGTACTGAAGATGATCTTCACCTGCCAGACCAACTCAGAGGTCATGGAGGGGGGGTCAAAGTTCAAGGTCATTAGGGTCAAGTCAACCTCAGGATTTGCACATTGTGCTTCTTTTATGTATTATTATAACATGCAGCATTATTGAAATACATGAACATAAAAACTTTGAATTTAAAAATGAGATTCATTCCATATTTATGAAAAAGACACCATTTTGGTCACCTCTTACCCTGTATGCAATTTTTCTCAATAAATGATATATAGTGGGTGATATTAAAAAAATATCTCACTGACCCAAAAAATGCTCAGCATTTCAATGATTAATCATAAAACATGATCACACTGCAGTTCTAATTGTGCAAATAATAATTATAATAGTATACACTCCACATCACACCAATATTCACAGTTATATACAACAATACACATAATAAATTATGAGCCGCGTCATGACAAAACCAACGTTATGCGTTTGCGACCAGCATGTACCCAGACCAGCCTGCGCATCCACGCAGTCTGATCAGGATCCATGCTGTTCGCTATCAGTTTCTCTACTTGTAATAGGGTTTGTAAGCGAACAGCATGGATCCTGATCAGACTTTGTGGATGCGCAGGCTGGTCTGGATCCATGCTGGTCGCAAACCCATTATGTTAGTTTTGTCATGGCGCGGCTCAATTATATTTATATATATTCTCAAAATACAGAGAACGGTCTGCAGATTCAACAATAAAATGAAGATAAATATGATTTTAAAAAAAAGAAGTTTATTTGTTGAACGAGGACTAGACTGAAAATTGAAAATGTTTAAAAATGATGACAATGAGTTACCACAGCTCCTGATTAAACAACTATGTTACAAGTCATGTTATATGGTGTTTATATTAAGTGAACAAAAATATATATACATGTATAAAAAAAAAATCGAAAATAAACTTACAATGTAAATATGTTTAGCGATATCGTATGTTATAATAATGCCTGGCTTAAGGTCTTGCAACCATAAAATACATGTAATGAAATTATTCACAATTAAAATTAACCATTTTCAATCATACCATACAAGCAAAACATGCAAATGTTTTGTAAATGCAAGTAGCCAGTAAAGGACAGTTTATATCAACCAAAGATTTTGTTAGTTAACCAACTTTAAAATCTTTTGGCACATTACCAACCATCAAAATGTGAGGAAGTTGACCAACCATCAAAACTTTTGGTAGTTTACCAAACATCATTACTTGTTGCGCATTAACCAACCATCAATACTTGTGGGGAGTTCACCAACCATCAATACTAATTGGGAGTTTACCAACCATCACAACTTGTGGGGAGTTTACCAACCATCAATATTTGTGGGTAATTTACAAACGATCAAAACATGTGGGAAGGTAACCATCAGTATTTGTGGGGAGTTCACCAACCATCAATATTTGTGGGGAGTTTATCAATCATCAATATTTGTGGAAAGTTTACCAACCATAAATATTTGTGGGGAGTTTATCAACCATCAATATTTGTGGGGAGTTTATCAACCATCAATATTTGTGGAAAGTTTACCAACCATAAATATTTGTGGGGAGTTTATCAACCATCAATATTTGTGGGGAGTTTATCAACCATCAATATTTGTGGAAAGTTTACCAATCATAAATATTTGTGGGGAGTTTATCAACCATCAATATTTGTGGGGAGTTTATCAACCATCAATATTTGTGGAAAGTTTACCAATCATAAATATTTGTGGGGAGTTTATCAACCATCAATATTTGTGGGGAGTTTATCAACCATCAATATTTGTGGGGAGTTTACCAATCATAAATATTTGTGGGGAGTTCACCAACCATCAATATTTGTGGGGAGTTTACCAACCATCAATACTTGTGGGGAGTTTACCAACCATCAATACTTGTGGGGAGTTTACCAACCATCAATACTTGTTGGGAGTTTACCAACCATCAATATTTGTGGGGAGTTTACCAACCATCAATATGTGTGGGGAATTTACAAACCTTTAAAACAAGTGGGAAGTTAACCATCGGTATTTGTGGGGAGTTTACCAACCATCAAAACTTGTGGGGAGTTACCAACCATCAATATTTGTGGGGAGTTTACCAACCATTATAAAATAAGGGAATTTACCAACCATCAAAACATGCATAAATATAATTCACTATTAAATGAAATTATTTGATCTTTTACCCTCGATTACATTGCATTATCTTTCAAATCATAAAAGCTAACAAAATTTGTTAAATCAGGTTAAAAATAAAATATAATTATTAAATAGCTGCCAATTCAAACGAATATAAAATCATGGAAGTAAACTGTATAATATTTTGTCAATGTTGTAAAATAATTGTGAGACGGAAAAAAAATGTTTTGGTGAAACTTGTGTAATTATATGAGCACTAACTATACATGAAATGTAAACAAAAATGCTTGAAAATGCTTGGTCACCAGGAGTATTGCGGTTTATGTTAAGGTCAAACAACACTGTGAAATATTTTTTTAAAACAGCTGTCAAAATATAAACAATACAACTATACACTGAGAATGGGATCTTCTGATAATAAAACTTCCCTCTACAATAAAATAAACAAACAAAAACAATTTAAATTATCAAATGTTATGCATTTAAAATTGTAACGGCAAATGGAAACCACTGACAAAAAGACTAAATTTTTTCATTTGGTTATCAATAATTTAGACGTTAAAAATATTCTTCTAGTAAAAAGGAAACAACAAAAAAACATAATGTAAAACATTTCAAGATTAAAATCAAGTTCACCCATTAACCTTTGATATTAAAGCTACATGCCTCCAGATGAGTCAAAATATTTCAATAAAATCAAACTTGAGAAAAAAGTACTTAGATGTAAGGAAAAGTAAAAAGTTTCAAGATTCAATTAATATTTTACATATTATGTGCAATTAATGACTGATTTTTCAGTATTGACAACTATATTTCTTCTGCGTTTCTAACGCAGTAAAGGCTATTTAGGCATATTTTGATCACTTTTTGGTAATTTACGTGGTTTGTAAGTGCCATTGATAATGTGTTAATTGCTTCCTTTTGGTTACTTCACAATATTACACATTCAAATACATTTAAACATTTTCATGAAAATTAGCATGAATCTGGAGGCGTGCTGCTTTAAAGTACAGTAATAGCTACACAAAGAGGGCTACCGTATGTAAGTAATACCTTTAAGAGATTTCATGCATTAGATATGCAAGACCAACCTGCACAAGCCAGGCTTACATATACCAGTAAGACACAAATGTATGAGCCAACCTTTCTGAGATTCTTTCTAGTTTCCGCAGACGTACATATCATAAAATACAAGCTTTTTCATTCTATATTGTGTAAATTTCCTTCTTTACAAACAACATTCAATTTATTGAATAAATAAAGTTTTAAAGTAATCACATAAATCATTTACCATAAAAAATCCCAATTTTAAGAGATTACAAGCTTAAAACACAATTTGAGCATTCAAAGCAATGTGAAATCACCAGAACTACACAGTATTAAATATAATACAGTTGATTAAACAAAACAACAATTTTTTTTCTGAAATTTCCACAGTAAAATATCAAATCTTGATGAATTTAAGAATTTACTCAAGATTTTATGTAAATTTTTAAGAGGGCTTAACATCTGCCTCATGTACAAAGATGAAATTAACTGGTTTAAAACAGTTAAGCTCGTAAAATAAACAAAAACAAACCCAAGAGGGGGTGGGGGTGTATAAGACAATAGCAACAAGGGTAAATCAAAGCGTCAATATACATAGATGGTAAAACAAATTGATAAAAGCAAACATAAATGTCATAAATGTAAAGAAAATACATATAAGCAAGAATGAGTAATGTTTAATTATGATAATATGTCGAGATTCAATAGAAGATTCTATATAAATTATTAAATAGAAAGTATTGTTCATTTAAGGCATGTCGAGATTCAATAGAAGATTTTATATAAATTAGTAAATAGAAAGTACTGTTCAATTATGATAACATATTGAGATTCAAAGCGAGTTTCTGTATAAAATATTTAATAGAAAGTATTGTTCATTTAAGACATGTCGAGATTCAATAGAAGTTTCTATATAAATTATTTAATAGAAAGTATTGTTTATTTAAGACAACATGTCGAGATTCAAGAGCAGTTTCCAAATAAATAAGCACATAGAAAGAAAGTATTGTTCATTTAAGACAACATGTCAACATCATTTTTTTCTAATAACAGCATTTTATTTTTTGTATAAAAGGATAAAAGAATCGCTTTGGGGATGAAATTTGATATACATGTAATAATGTAAAATATTTAATTCTATCAATATATTTGTCTAAAGATATATCCCTTAACTAAGTTTTTACCTAAAATAATATATAAGATAAATGCATATATAATTCAAAAATACAAGAAACAAGAGCACCGCTAGGCGGAGCATTATATGCCCGAAAGGACCCCTTTTTTTAGTGAGGAAGACATGGGAATTAAATACAGTATGACCTCCTTCAAAAAGCAATCCTCCTTTATAGCTGAAGAACATTCATGTATATATACAGTTGCTGTTTTGAAAGCACCACCATCAAGTTGTTATCTTGTAAGTAAAAATGCTACAACGGATGGACACTAAGACGTCAGGGGTATAAAGCTGTAAATCCTATAAAATTTTACAGCTGTAGTTCGATTAATACTTGAGTTATTGAGCGAAAACTGTTTCCAGTTTAAAGGTGATAGTAATCCCTTGATCTTTGACCTTGTGACCCCAAAATCAATAGCGGTCTTCTACCCAATATGAACAATCATCCTATGAAGTTTGAATACTGTAGGCCAAATGGAACTTAAGTTATGCTCCGGAAACAATTTTCAGTATTTAGCTAATAGTGACCTTGACCTTTAACCTTGTGACCCCAAAATCAATAGGGGTCTTCTACCCAATATGGGCAATCACCCTATGAAGTTTGAATACTGTGGGCCAAATGGAACTTAAGTTATGCTCCGGAAACCATTTTCAGTATTAAGCTAATAGTGACCTTGACCTTTGACCTTGTGACCCCAAAATCAATAGGGGTCTTCTACTTAATATATGCAATCACCCTATGCAGTTTGAATACTGTGGGTCAAATGGAACTTGAGTTATGCTCCGGAAACCATTTTCAGTATTAAGCTAATAGTGACCTTGACCTTTGACCTTGTTACCCCAAAATCAATACAAAACAAACAAACAAACAAACAAAGATATGATTCTGGCTTGGGTCGACATGGAAATAATTTGCTACTTTCAAATCATGAAGTTTATTTTGGCTGTCTTAAGAACAAAATTCAGGCGGTATTGAAGTGAGATCTGTACTAATATAATTATGCCCTTATTCATAAAACAATTCTAGGGTGGATCATAAAAATGTATACAATAAATTACAACATAAACAAAGAAAAGTTTTTGAATTTATGCAATACAGATCAACATAAACAAAGAAAAGTTTTGTTTTTATTTTACTTTTCCAGTACTAAATTGAAGAGGCACTAGCATTTTAAATACAAAATCCTTTTTTTTTTACAGTTTTACTATAAGATTTTTTTCCTCATAGATTATACAATAAATTGACGTTAGAAATATACATAACAAAAATTATTTTCTCAGATTTCTAAAAGAAGCATAGCACTTTCTTTCTAAATTATTACAACAGCACTTATCAGGAAAAAAGAACAGCACTATTTTTTTTTCTTAAAGAAGAGTAAAAATAAATAAAATAACAAAAAATAGCACATTTTTAGCACTTTTAAAAAAATATTTTTGTTGTCTGTTTCAATCACTCTCTTGTATAGCAAAACAGAAATTATACATCTTTTTGTCGCTGTAACTAAATTCTATCCCAACGTAACATGAAAACCTTTTTTGTCGCTGTAACTAAATTCTATCCCAGCGTAACATGAAAACCTTTTTTGTCGCTGTAACTAAATTCTATCCCAGCGTAACATGAAAACCTTTTTTGTGGCTGTAACTAAATTCTATCCAAGCATAGCATGAAAAATTCTTAACTCAATCTGTTAACAAACAAGTTCAAATAAAGCTTACAACAAACTCTAATGTCTCTTATGTATTAATAACAATCACAAAAAACAAAAAATAAAATTTATCTCTTGCTTTGCTTAATCTCCGACATATTTGCCTCACTTTGACTTCGGAACATTCCATTTTATTGTAAGGGGCTTCAGCATCAAAATGTTAAAATTAAATAGCTAATTCGGTATAGATTCTTAATCAGCCTTTACAGATATACAGTCCGGCTCTTTTTTCTCTATTTTGTATATTGGATATTTTATAACCCTGACAAAGACTCGTTGAGAGTCGAAACTTTGGTTATCATATAAAATAAAAACCTAAAAGCTTATCCCTGTGTTGATTGATTGTTCCAGTTTTATTAATTTTTCTTAGTGTTCACGATATTGTTTACGATTGTTGCTTTTTTTTCTTCTTTAAACCTCAAAGATTTATTTAAGCACTTATTTTGCATACCATAGTACAAACACTAATATACAGCTTTGACTATAAATGAGCCGCGTCATGACAAAACCAACATAATGTGTTTGCGACCAGCATGGATCCAGACCAGCCTGCTCATTTGCGCGGTCTGATCAGGATCCATGCTGTTTGCTATCAGTTTCTCTACTTGTTATAGAGTTGGTAAGCGAACAACATGGATCCTGATCAGACTGCGCAGATGCGCATGCTGGTCTGGATCCATGCTGGTCGCAAACCCATTATGTTGGTTTTGTCATGGCGCGGCTCAGATATATATTTGAATGGATTCTTATTATTTTCTGTGTTATATAGGTACCCTGAGATTACAACACCGTGACAAGCATTTTGATAATTATAATTACCCCACCCATGACTGCAATATAAATAATAAATGATAAAAAAACAACAAAAAAACATTTCTTAATAACAATCAATAAAGTGATATTTGAGGCAACACACGCACACAAAAATAACCCCCCTCAAAACACATGTAGAGATTGATAAATATGAATTAAATAAATCCAACAGCAATCTGCGAAAATGTAACTTAGGTTCTTAAAAATTCAATGGTAAAAATTCAATGTTAATAAAATATTCACATGTTAATAAATTCATAATGCTTAATGATTATTTTAGCTATTCTCCAAAACCCGTAGATCTTATTTCAATAAAAATTTTCATATTCCGACATTGAGAATACAATCTCTGTTTTCTTTATTTTTTCTTCCTTTAAATTTTCTTTTAGTTAAATATACTCAAAACAAATCCTGAATCCATACTTTTGAGGTACACAGGTAAGAGGTTGAGAGATAAAATAATAATCTTGAATTTAGCATTTTCATATAGTTATATAATATTATAATCTATTGTCGAAATGTTAAAATTCGGGAATAATCTGATACTTCTTACCCATAGGCCTTGATTATATTTTAAGATGTCTTAATACATGTATTGCTTAACAAGGACCGTCAATCTTCTAGTAACAAAACTTACGATATAATCAAATAATCTTAACGGACAACAATTCTTTGTTTCTTCTACTAGATTACTTTACAAGGCCAAAAGAATACAATAAAATAATTTGACAGTCAGGCAATTCTAGACATCTAGACATTATTAGAAAATCTTTATTACCATTCAACCCAGCTTATGGTGACTGACTGAATTCTTCCTATGCAACAAGTGTAGACAAAAATCATCTAGCACATTTGTAACATCTGATCAAGGTCTGCACTGTCCACAATTCATCCAGTACTTATTGTAATAAAAAATTTCTCTAAAAATGAATGAATGGCTCAGTCCAGAATGAAAAATGGCCAAGTCCATTTAAGGTATTTAGAGTAGTAAAGGTTATTCAAGATGATAAAATAAAATCAAAGGTTCCGGAAAAATATTGTCAGAAACATAATGACCTTAACATTTAAACCAATGACAAGTGTTGAAAAAAAAAAATATATGAAATTTAATGATTTTTACAATTTTATAGATTTTTTTTCTTTTGAATTTTTTTTATTTTTTCAAGCCCATCACCCGTCTCCTAGCAACCAAAGTCTTGGCACGCTAAGCTTCTAGTCATTTTAAATGTAACGATCTTAAAATATACGGGGGAAATTAAATGACCAGACTATTTATAAACCAGCACACATTTTTAGATCACTTAAACTTAACAACAGTTGTTTTTTTTAAGCTATATAATAAGCTGTGCTTATCTGATGTGTTCTAAAGCAAATTCAAAATTCTCCACACAAAAAAAATTCAGTTTAATCTGCAACATTAAACAAAAACTTAGTGACAATCTTAACTTCTAGTCGTTTTCTTTTACTTTTTCGTTAATTTCGTTTCTCTGTTTTCCTTGCTATACATTTTATTTTTTGTTATTCTTTTCTTATAATACTGTTCATTACAAATACTTCTGTACCATAATGAAATTCATCTTGATTCCTCAAGAAAAATAAAGCAGTCTTGAACTGAAACAAATATAAAACTTAACAAAAAAAAAAAATCTCTAAAAATTTCTAAACTAACTTGAGCAGTTATGTTGTTAATGTTGTCTTCACACAATTTATCACAGCTGAGTACTTTCTTCAGTAAAATAATAGTTACACATCAAAACTTACCAACAAAATCTTGTTTTAAAATCAATTTTCTGATTAAAGAAAAAGTTAAAAACAGATTAAAACTCTTATCATAAAACAAATTAAAATCATGCATTAACAAAACAAGTTAACTCAAGACTGCTTTATCTTTCTATAACAGAATCAAAACAATTTTTACATATCTTCCCATAAAAATTATCAAAAATATCTTTGTTTTGGATTCTTATCATTTCATTTCCATTTGGCTATTTTGTTTATCTTTTCTTTAAATTTTCTTCCAAATCTTTTCTTTTTTCCCATTCTTTTTGTTGCCTAGCAACCGTTTCTGTCACTATGGTGATATTCATGCTGTTCATATTTTCGTCACACTATCGTTACTACTGATGAAGTTAGGGTTTTCTATATTTTTCTCCCCTTCAAGGTCTTGTAAATCAAACTTTGGCAGTTTATGAGCTGGTCCCCATTCTGGGCTTGGTTTTAACAGGAACTTCACTTTCTAAAACGGCAGAAAAAAACATCATCCAATAAAACTTAAAGTAAACTTAAAATATATGGTGATAAATACAGCAAAGTACTTTAATTTTCTTAAAATCTAAAAACATTTTTCTCAAGTTTGAATTTCTTCAAAAAATATTTTAGCTCATCTGGAGGCTTGCAGCTTTAAACAAGGACTTACTTTAGTACTTCCTGTGAAAATTATCTATATTTTGAACATGGAATTTTTATTTCAACAGAAAATAACGCCAACAGTAGTGAGTATTAAGTGGTTTAAAGTCAGGTCTTATCACTTTATATATATAGAACTTTATATGAATTGTTTTTTCTTATTACTTAATATATATTTGATAGAGGGAGATTCTTAATTAGTTTAATAAAGATGACATAATTAACCATGTCACAAAAATGGCACAGCCTTCGTGATTATATTACTGCGCATCTGAACTCGATACAGTGCTATATTCTAACACAAATCACTCAAAATCAAGATCCATTTCCTTTATAACCTCATTCAATATCATACATATCATTAATCTCTAAGAAAATTCAATTGATATTTCACTTTTATGGCAATTAACTTTTGTCCTATTCTTTTTTTTTTTTTACAAAGTTTTTTTCCCCCTTTGAATTTCTCTCAGCTTAGTGAGATATATTATATATAAATAAAGATAACATCTCTACCTACCTCTAGCAAAGAAATATCCTCCTTGACTGTTGTAATTTTCCAGATCATGGATCCACCAATCCACATCAGCGGAAACAAAGCCAGGATCCAGCCGAGACCATCAGCCCAGGACGGGTACTTATACTTATCATACGTAATTGGTGTGTACTGAATCAAGTTGAATACAAATACACCCTGAAAATAAATTTTCCAGATTAATTATCATACACGCAACTGTTGGTTTTTTATGATTGTATGTAAATGTGTGCTTTCTAAGACATTTGACCCCTTGGACAGTTGCTCATTTTATTTTGCTGTGGTGAACATTTGCCTCACTAAAAAATATGAAGGGTGGATAATTGACTCCCATTTAAAAATGGCAAACATTTGCTATTTGATTAATTTCTTTGCAATTTGTTCAGTTTTATTTAGAGGTGTCACCGCTATTTTCTTCTTATATTCTGCCAAGTGGATTGAACCTTATAAACGATTAATAAGTGGCCTAAAACATGCGTTGGTTGGTTCTATTATTGCAGATTTAGGTGGGCATATGTCTACAACAATACAATGATTTTCTATACATAAAGAAGTCATTATTTTATCAACATGTGACAGCAACATAAACATTTTAACTTTAAAATGTAAACCCTTGTCTTAAAGAAAATGACTAAATTTTGTCTAGAACAACTCAAAATTAAAAATTTACATCTTAGTGACAAATCAGATCCCCATAATCAATGCGAACCAGAAAAAGGAGACTTTGATACATACAAAAAGTGTAAGAGGAGAGAGGTACTGCCAGAACAGAGCAAAGAAATAGCGCCATCTCCTCATTGATCCAATCATCAGCTCTACGTCCTGCAGAAATCTATCAGTCCCTGTAACATAATATATACAACATTATATAGAGACCATATTGATAATACTAAATTTCTTGAATGAGATGAATAAAATCATATTATGTGAGCCTGTGAGAGACCTGATATACAATATTCTATGTATCACATATGTAAACTAAGAATGGTTTTCAGTTAGTCATTTTTGGTTGATGCACCTATAGTTTAATGCTAACATTGGCACGCTTTAACACTATGTTTGTATATAAAACAAATGATGTCACGTCAAAGTGTTATTAATTTTGTGTTTCATTTTATAAAATTTTATTAAATGTGTATATGTAACTACACTCCTGCTCCGTGGATTATGTGATAAGTATAAAAAAAAATATCTTTTTTTTTTACCAAATGATCTTCTAATTTACATATAAGGAAAAATTTATACAATAAATGTATGATTCTTCATCACTCATTCATAGTATACAATGAAAAATATTACAAATCATAAATACAAATATTCTTTATACATTTACACAAGGAGTTTTATGTTTTTTGTATTCTAGAAAATTGACCACTTCAGTAACACAAGGAGTTTTATGTTTTTTTGTATTCTAGAAAATTGACCACTTCAGTAACAAGGGGCGTCCGTGGCCGAGTGGTTAAGGTCGTTGACTTCAAACCACTTGCCCCTCACCGCTGTGGGTTCGAATCCCGACAGGGACTTTGGATTCTTTCATGTGAGGAAGCTATCCAGCTAGCTTACGGAACGTCGGTGGTTCTACTCAGGTGCCCGTTCGTGCCTGAAATAATGCACGGATGGGCACCTGAGGTCTTCCTCCACCAATAAAGCTGGAACGTCGCGATATGACCTATACTGTGTCGATGTGACGTAAAACCCAAAACAAACAAACAAACAAACTTCAGTAACAAGGAATTCTATGATCACATGACTTCCATCACTACCATACTGGCTAAATCAATTTTCTAGTTTTCTCTACAAGCACTATGTTTAAACCAATTTACATGATGCAATTTTTTTTGTAACTATATATACACACTGATAAAAATTTCCAGACATACATATTCATTATATACTTATAAAATTTTTTTTTGAGAAATATTGATGAAATAAAATGTGTATTTTCAGTTTCCTTGTGTTCACTTTCTAAATTTTTACAGTAAAAAAAAATTTAACTGCAGTGAAACATTTTTTCTGTATTTTCACTTGTGGCTTGCCAGACAGTTCTTCTAAATTCAGCCAGGCAGTAGACAAAATTTCTATTTGTACAATTATAAGCAATACATGTATGTTTTACCATTTTTTAAACTATCAGTATTATTTTTTACAATTTGACAATAAAATTCTATACTTAAAGCTTATAAAATTTAGGTAAACCCTCTTTAACATTACAGTTGCAGAAGCTTTTGAAACTTTCAAAAATATGTCATGAAACGACATTGCATAGTATAAATGTCTTGTCGATAATTTGAGAATCACATATACATTGTATATATGGGGCTAATATATCAAACCTTGATATTTCTTATACATTCTTACTTCTATGGTAAAAGGGTTAAGTCGTGCGGGAGGAAATGGGGTAAAAGGTGGGTAACAATAAAATCCTGTAAAATCTATCTAAATGTATAATTCGCACAAAATAAAAAGGAGTAATTATTTATCAGTTTTTTTAATTTGTAAAAAGATCACCAGATGTATTTTATCTGGATTAAATTTTTTTTTTTAAATTTCTTAAATGTGGATGTTTTTAAGTAAACAATATCAACAGTAATTTTCTTAAACTTAAAAAGTCAGTTACTGTATTTTCGTAACACTGAATTTACCAGGAATATTACAAACTTGTTTTGGGCAGGTCTCAAACATATTTTCCCCGTTACACCAAAACTCGTTAGACAAGGGAGCTTACTCTAAGGACTTTTAAAGCATGATTTAAGCTTCAATTGCAATTAAATCAAATTGAAACAACTTTAAGAACACAAGTATCGCAGGAATTTTAAGAGCTAAGAGGAACTAGGAATTGTATCAAATTACTGTAAAATCTGATTTTACCATCATAAATATCTTAAATGGACTTGTCCATATTTCAATCTGGATAAAACCATTAGGGAATATTTCATTATCATGTACATACTGAATAGCAAACAGTGCAGACCATTATCAGATGGCACTGATGTACTTACAGACTGATCTTGGTCAGCACTGACCACACAGGAAGATTTAATTGCCTATGTTGGCAGTGTAAGTGTTAAATATATGAATTCCATGCAAATAATAAATGCTGCAGGATTTTATTGTAGGACTAAATACATGGGGTCTATGTAAGGGCAGCAAGAAATAACATATTAAAATGAAATTACCCACAAGACTGAAAACAAAAAGAAAGAAAGAAATCACTCAAGAGTTAGTTTCTACAATATATGTTAGTTAACAGATTAGTTTAGACAAGAAATAGTACACTACAAAACACTCATGTTAACATAAAATCTGTTATGTATAAAATTACCCCGATACCAAAATAACCTTGGTAAAACAAAATATGCATGCCTCCAGATGAGTCAAAATATTTCATGAAGATCAACCCCAAGACTTTAAGAAAAGTAAAAAGACTCAAAATTCAAGTAATAATTTTCTGGTATTGTGCAATTAGTGAATGATTTTGCAGTATCTATCTTCATATTTTACTATGCAACTAAAACAATAAGGGCCTTTTTTTGCGCATTTTGACCTCTTTGGGGTAATTAAATAAATTGGATTGCAAGAGCTTTTTGCAATGCGTAAATTACTTTCTTTGTTTACTTAACAATATTTTACTTTTAAACACATTTTCTAAATTTTCATGAATATTAACACGAAATCTGGAGGCATGCTGCTTTAAAATCCGCCATGCATCAAATAGATAACCCTACATCAAAATAACATTGGTAAAATAATCAAATAAAAATAATCATCTGACATCTTTCACTATCAACAAACAAGTCCAGAGTCAGCAAAATTATCTGAGATTTTTCTAGCCCATGAATGAAGAAAATATACCTTACTACAAAATGAACATTTTCATATCCAAGGTTTTAATTCTCTAAAAAAAAATTTTTTTTAATTTAGTCTAAGAGTGCCTCCTTTAATATGAATACTACGAAATCAAAAGAAAATTACGTATGAAAATCACTACATAGATGAAAATAAAAGAGGAAAAAAACAAGATTGCATTTGAGAAAAATGCTATGCCACCGCATTAATACAACACTAAATAGTAGTGTAGGAACAGATTTTTTTGTTTCTATACAATTTTGAAGATTGTCATAATGCAAAGATCCCTGACCTATCTAATTCTTATTATCAGATTAGTGGTTAAATCTGTTGTTAACTCAATAAAAGATCAGAGTAGTAATATATCAATGCACTTGAGTCTAGTGAATTTGGTGGTGTAGGTCATATTTCACACACCCTAAATTTCATGACTACATCAAAGGACAACACAGTAAGACACTTTGTCAAAATCTAGGTCAGCTGAAATCAAAGTTCACTTTACATCTTAACCTCTGCACATGGTTCAAATTTCATAGCTGTACATCAAAGGACAAGAAAGTAGGTCACATCATCAAAATCTATGTCACCTGATATCAAAGTTCAATTTACAACTAAAACTGTACACATGGTCAAAATTTCATTGCTGTACATCAAAGGACAAGAAAGTAGGTCACTGTCCCCTTGGACAAGGCAAATTTTTGGACCCAAGGGTTTAATTCAAAACAATCTTGATACAGGTCCACCAAACAACAGGTCTCCCATTCAGAAAACATTTGTTTAATTTTCTGTTTTTACTATGTGTACATAATGAGAATCACTGCCCCCGGGAAGGGCCAATTTTCACACCAGGGGAAAAATTTGAACAACTTTGGTAGAGGACCTATAGATGATATTATATAGCAAACATCAAAGCTCTAAGCCTTGTACCTGCAGACAAAAATATTTTTTATTTTTTTACTGTATGTACATAATGAAAATCAATGACCCCCGGGGCGGAACCAATTTTGACCCCAGGGCTTTAATTTGAACAATCTTGGTAAAGGTTTACTTCGCAAAGTCTCAGGTCATATATTTAACCTCTAGCCTTTGTCAATTCAGAGAAGAAGATTTTTCAAGTTTATATTTATACATTTAAGGAAAACTATCGCCTCTGGGGCAGGGCAATTTTAACACTCGGGGCATAATTAAAACAACTTTAGTACAGGACCTATAGATGATATTATATACCAAATATCAAAGCTCTAAGCCTTGTACCTTCAGACAAGAAGATTTTTAATTTTTTACTATATGTACATAGTGAAAATCAATGACCCCTGGGGGTGGGGCCAATTTTGACCCAAGGGCTATAATTTGTACAATCTTGTTAGAGGTTCACTACATAATGTTTCATGCAAAATATCTTAACTCTAGCCTTTGTAAATTTAGAGAAGATGATTTTTTAAGTTTTTACTAACTACATATAAGGAAAACCTATGGCCCCCGGGGCGGGGCTAATTTTGACACTAGAGGCAAAATTTGAACAACTTTGGTAGAATACCTATAGATGACATCATTTAACAAATATTAAAGCTCTAAGCCTTGTACCTTCACACAATAAGATTTTTTGATTTTTTACTATATGTATATATTGAAAATCAATGACCCCCAGGGCAGGGGCAATTTTGACCCCAGGGCTATAATTTGAACAATTATGCTAAAAGTTCACTTCACAATGTTTCATGCAAAATGTCTAACCTCTAGCAATTGTCAATTGCTAGAAGAAATATGTTTAAAGTTTTTACTATAAGTTTTTACTATATACATATAAGGAAAACCAATGACCCCCAGGGCAGGGCCAATTTTGACCCAAGGGCTATAATTTGAACAATCTTTAAGGGTAGAGGTCTACCAGACAATGCCTTATGCACAATATCTAAGCTCTAGGCCTTTTGGGTCTCTACAAGAATGTATTTTAAGTTTTTACTATATGTACATATAGTGAAAATCAATGATCCCCAGGGCGGGGCCGATTTTGACTGGGGCCGATTTTGACCCCAGGGCTATAATTTGAACAATCTTGGTTAGGGTCTACCAGACAATGCCTTATGCAAAATATCTAAGCTCTAGGCCTTTTGGGTCTTTACAAGAAGGTTTTTTAAGTTTTTACTATATGTACATATAGTGAAAATCAATGACCACGGGGCGGAGCCGATTTTGACCCCAGGGCTATTATTTGAACAATCTTGGTAGAGGTCTACCAGACAATGCCTTAAGCAAAATATCTAAGCTCTAGGCCTTTTGGGTCTTTACAAGAAGATTTTTTAAATTTATTCTTATAATTCCTTTTGGTTGCCATGGCAACCAGATTTCTGCATGGAATGAAATTCTTTGAACAACTTTGGAAGCCCTTCACCCAAGGATCAATCCTGCCAAGTTTGGTTGAAATTGGACTAGTGGTTTTTCACAAGAAGATTTTTTAAGTTCACTATATAATCTATATAACACACACACACACATACAAACAAACACACAGGTGAATCGCTATATGCCACCGCATCGCAGATGCTGCGGTGGCATAAAAAGACATGTTATCAAACTAGAGCACCCACATACCACAATAAATATACATCAATAAAACTAAACCAGGATCTTACCATAGACCCATCCAAATAAAACACTTTCTGTTGCAGCCATTACAAACACTGACCAACTTGATACATAGGTGTCCATCAACTGTAGTACGTAGATACCTCCCTACAAAAAAATAACACATTAACTTTTAAAATATTCAATGATTTTCTTTATGGACATTTCTAAGATCCATCTTACATTATATATAGTATGTATTAAAGCAGCACGTCTCCAGATTCATCCTAATTTTCATGTAAATTTTGAAAATGTATTTAAAGGTAAAATATTGTGAATTGAATAAAGAAAGTACTTGACACATTACAATCGGCACTTAAAATCCATGTAAATTACCAAAAATAGGTTAAAATATGCATAAATAGCCCTTACTGCATTAGTAACGCAATTTTCATTTGTTTACTTTTCTCAAACTTTCAGTATGGTTTTTCCAAGTTAGATTTTCTTGAAATCTTTTGGGT
The DNA here is from genome assembly GCF_026571515.1 of Ruditapes philippinarum. Lineage (NCBI taxonomy): Eukaryota > Metazoa > Mollusca > Bivalvia > Venerida > Veneridae > Ruditapes > Ruditapes philippinarum. The sequence goes on along the minus strand of NW_026864937.1, from coordinate 41,352 downwards.
CATCTGGAGGCATGCAGCTTTAACCATATTTTACAGAATAAAAAATTACAGACACTTATGAAACATTTAAGATTGGCTAATGCCAGAAAGTATCTTGATACCCCAGAACCATTCTCATTTTCTTTCGACAGTATTTGGATACCTATTTTTAGTTTATCTTTTGTCATGTAAAAATTTGATTATTTTATTTGACAGCAATCAAGTACATATAACTAGATAAACGTCACGATTATCCAATGAAAAACGACGTTACAAACACGCTGTATAATAAAAATATTTATAATACTGCATGTTTGTAACATCACTTTTCATTGGATAATCATGACGTTTATATAGTTTTTAATACACAGCTGCTGTCAATTTTCTAAGAAATCACACCTTTTTTTCTGTATTTTTGCTGTATTATAAATTCGTTAAAAATATTCCAGAAAGGTTATATGACTGAATGTAAACAGTTGTTTGCAATATAACCCTCGGCTTGCCACTCAGGTTATATTTCCTGTTTCATATAACCTGTCAAAAATCTTTATAACTAAAAATATACAAGAATCATACCTCACAAGTGACTGCTACACCTCCAAAAAAGCCAAGTATACAAACACAGAGTACAACCCATGTCTTCTTTTGTCTCAAGGATGGCATTGTATCCTGTACAGCTGTCATACATGTCTCTAATAATGCAAACTAAAAATACATCAGGTAAAATTGTGTTACATTAGTCATAAATAAAATAAACCAATGTCATTAATTTTCATGATAACAACTGAAATGTTGACTTTTAAGTTGTACACTTCACATGGTTTAAGGTCAACACATGGTTTTATGTCAACACATGATTAAAAGATATACACATGATTTTATGTCAACACATGGTTTTAAGACATGCACATGATTTTATGTCAACACATGGTGTTACATCAACACATGGTTTTAAGACATGCACATGATTTTATGTCAACACATGGTGTTACATTCAACACATGATTTAAGAACATACACATGGTTTTACATCACATGCATTGTTTTACATCAGCACATGGTTTCAAGTCAAAATGAAAGTTAGTTAAACAGACTTCCTATTTTCATTATGGAATGAGCTTTCATAACCTTCTGCAATCTCCTACGCAGTGATCTCCCCTTATCAGTACAGAGATCTCTGCCACCACAATATTTTGATATTTTAGCTTTTGAATTTATTTTTCATTATTTTGTATATTTTGGATATTTTTTTAATAAACTATAACGAACGTAGGTACGAAAAGTTAAAAATAAAACAAAAAGAGAAAAATGACCTTAGATTTTCTATGTAACAGTCAATATTTATATTGACATTTTGACGTCATGTGACTTTCATCATAATGTGACGTATGCAAAGGCAGTGATTACAATCTGCAAAGGGAGGTAATCACTATAAGGAGTTTGTGATTTCTGTTTTCAACAGACAAGGTCTTTCTTAACCACAAAAATAAAACGTGATATTTACCTCACTGCCCATGCCTAGAGTGATCATCATAACAAAGAATAATATAGACCATAGTGGAGATATAGGTAATCTTGTGACTACATCTGGATACACTATAAACGCTAGACCAGCCCCTGTAATATACACATTTATAAAACCATCATTATACCATCATTATTGTTAATTTTAATCATTATGAATTTTTTTATTATCTTAAAGCTGCATGCCTCTAGATGAGCTAAACTATTGTAAGAAAATCAAACTGAGAAAACTGTAATGAGATTTTAAAAAAAGTAAAAAAGATTCAAGATAACAGTATTAATTTGCATGTTATATGTTTATACTGATTTTGCAGTAATTGTCACCATATTTTTACTGTTCACTAATGCAGTATGAGCTATTTTGGCACATTCTGACCTCTCTTGATTTTGAATCAAAACATGTGTGATGAGATTGTTTGCTTGATTTTATGGCACACCAACATATTTGGTGCCGAAACAGGAAAGATGATTTTGACTAACCTTGGGTGTTATAACTTCAAAGCAACACCAGGGTGTCAAAACCACCTCACCTGCTGGAGCTAAGAGAGGCATAGACTACAGTTGTTCAAAACCCATTTAGTTGCCTCTTACGATCACACAGGGTTAAATAATGGCTGTGATTCTTATGCCTCTGCCACAAGAGGAAGTTTGAAATGAATGCCTTAACGGTTAATATAATAATGTATTTGCATGATAAACCTTTATCAATCATTATGCGACACTCGATGTACTGATGAGTAGGTTAGGAACCAAACTCAAACTCGCAGCAGCCACTAACAGGTCAGAGGAGTGATCCAAATATTCTTTGAATAATCCAACTAAACGTATCATTTTTTTTCATTTCAAAAACTGAACATTCTAGCTTTTTAATGTATAAATATAAAATAGGGGGAAAGAAATATTACCCTGGTCAACAACATCTTCTATATTCATGTTGAGTTCTTGAGCAAGATATCCTATGATAGCAAATATAACAAAACCCGCAAATAAACTTGTACCTATATTACCAAACGCCACAATTAATGTATCTCTGAAATGAAAATGATGCAAATAATCAGTATATATGATATACAGTGTAACCTCTGTAGAGCGGCCACCTCTATACAACAATTATGTCTTTACAACAAATAATCAGTATATATACAATGTAACCTCTATAGAGAGGCCACCTCTGTAGAGCAATAATCTCTATACAACAAATAATCATTATATACACAGTGTAACTTCTGTCAAGAGGCCCTCTCTATACAGTAATAACCTCTCTACAACAACAATGTTAGATCTTCCAAATCAATTTAACACTTAATTTAACATCTCTTAAGCAGTCTCTCTAAGGAACAAGCAATATCTTTGCCTCTTAAAGGGGTGTTGCTTTCCCAAGGTTGTACTGTATATAGACATATTTGTTATTTTTCTTAATTATATATTTAGTTACACAAACAATGTTAAGGTCATAAAAAACGGTGAATTTCCTGCTTTACTGGTGGATAAAGACATCATATAGTATTGCTTTTTTATATGAAGAATTAAACATGTTACACGTTTATGATATTCAAATTCAATTAAATCTGGAGAAAAAAAGAAACAAAACTTTCTATGAGAAAATCTTGAGTAATATTTTTCAGATTTTTTTTATCAATTTTGGACCAGGCAAAAGTAGCTGTATATGTAAACTTACTTTAGACAGTTATTATGAAACTTGTTATAACTTGATAATGTAATTAGGCCTCCCCAGGCTGGACTTAAAGCGAAGAAAATTTGAGCAGCGGCGTCCGACCACACCTGTAAAATATACATGAAAATATAACATATAAAATTCTGAATAATACATGTATGTAAAAATAGACACGAAAAAATAATGTCCAAATTTGGCTATACATGTATGTTAAATATACATGAAAATATACAATTCTTGATATATATATAAAATATACACGAAAATTCTGGAAATATGAAAATATACATTAAACATTAGAATATATCAGCTCTAAATAAAGAGAAGCTTTATGGCAGGGAATTACATTAAGGACAGTCTCACAGGTCTTAGGAGACAAAAGAAATTACTTCTCAGCCAAATACAGATAAATCCATAATACATTAAAGCCTTTCAATACAGGATGATAAATCAAATGTCATTGTTAATCAAATTTTATACACATTTTATATCTTTTTTCCAATTCCAAACATAGTTTCCTATAATAAAAGTAACGCAGAAAAAGAAAACGTGTCTATTACATTGTGTGTTTTCTCTCAGAATAAATATTTGTTTGCCAAGCTTTCAAGAACTGTAGAAGTAACAATGTTAACTGTAACAGAAACCTTGACACTATTTGAGCCGCGTCATGACAAAACTCACATAATGGGTTTGCGACCAGCATGGATCCAGACCAGCCTACACTTCCACCCAGTCTGATCAGGATCCATGCTGTTAGCTATCAGATTCTCTACTTGTTATAGGGTTTGTAAGTGAACAGCATGAATCCTGATCAGACTGCGCGGATGCGCAGGCTGGTCTGGATCCATGCTGATCGCAAACCCATTATGTTGGTTTTGTCATGACGCGGCTCACATACAAACCTTGGCATTTCCAAGCTTTTCAAATCTAGGGGTGATATAATACATGATCCCTTGCTTGGCACCCGGGAGCGTGACCCCACGGAAAAATAAGATAAATAATACAACATACGGGAACAATGCTGTAAAATAAACCACCTGAAATTATACAAAAATAAAATGTTATCTCTGAACTTTCATACACTTATTATGTCACTTTAAAGAGAAATTACAAGACAAAACCTAGGAGATCAGATAAAAAACTCCCACCCCAACTTCTTTTTACTGACATTATAACCAAATTTAATGTATTTTTAGTAAATTGGAACAATACCGCAACGTTATTTTCTCAAAAAAAGATATTTCTGAAAAAAAGCATTAAGTTCTTGAATGTATTTTTCTTTTTACTGAAATTACACTTTTAGTAATTTGGAAAAATATCATAAAGTTATTTTCTGGAAAAAGTCATTTCTGAAAAAAGTATTAAGTTCTAGAATGTATTTTTCTGATAATATTTAATGCCAAAAGGGATTACACAGAAAAAGAAGAAGATAATCACTTCAACTGAATACATTGATTTCTTTTTGTCTGACAGCTTATCAATATAATGAAGGGGTCAAAAAGCAATCTCTTACTAACCTAAGCATAATGTTATGAAATAAATACCTTTCCAGAAGATTTCACTCCTTTAGAAAGAGCTAGAAAGGTCAATGTCCAGGCTGCGGCCAGACATAGTAAGATAGGCCACTGAGGCATTCCCATATGTTCTATACCGTCCGACATGTTTAATACACCACGTCTGAAATATAACACAAAACATTGACTTCACATATGTGTTAGTTTTTCGCTATATTATTTACCACCTGGTTACAATATACCAGTATGCACAATACAATGTATATGTACATACATTACCTGAAACAGAAGATTTATCATACACTTGACATCGAAAATGCCTATGTCAAGTTCTTTTGTTACCATTCATCAATCAAATTAATATCTTTATTTTTTGGGGTTGGGTTTTAAACAACAAAGCACCAACAAAGAAAAGGTCATAGGGTAACTTTTCAGCTTTACTGGTGGAGAAAGACCTCAGGTGTCCGTCAATAAATTATTTGAGGCACAAACAAGCACTTTCAAGTAGAAAAACCGATGTCCTGTAAAATAGCTGTATAGCTTCCTCACATGATGAAAGAATCCTTTGCTTGATTCAAACCCACTGCATTGAGGGACAAGTGGCTTGAAGTCCTAAACCACTCAGCTACAGACACCCCAAAAAAACATATTTTTCTTAAAATTATCTCTCTGGTAGAATATCATAATTACATGATATTTCACACCAAAATACAACTAAACATTTAAATAAAATAAATATCCACCCCCACCCCCCCTTTCAAATTATTGATTGCAAGAATAATATTCATAATTGTCACCATAGTTACTCTAACTCAACCATACTTACTCAAAATAATCCTGAGCAGGGGCATGTTTGGTGACATTTTTCACCAGTTGTGCGATATTGTTTGCTATGGCAGCAGATTCATTATAACAAACCGTCTTATAGTATATACTTCCGTTTGTTTGCTGGCACTCGTCCGCATCCAGGTAACTAAAACATGCTGAAAAATAAAATTTACGTCATCATGATGAACAAATCATGAAATGTCAAAGATAAAGAATATCAGTATATTATGCTTATCACAAAGTAAAAACTGTTGATAAAATCTACATAAAGTAAACTTTTAATGGAAAAGACAACTTGTGTAAAACTTGAACTATGTCAGTACATAGTGAAATATATATGCCCTTATTTTTGTAAAACAATGTTTGTTTCTTTCTGTTTTTCTGTCGTTATTTTTGGTTCTTTTTTTTTACCAATTTTTACAACTTTATTTTTTTGGTCATATCTCAACAGTCAATCTGCGTAACAGGCTCTCCTGGATAACTAACCAGTTAAATTACCACTTCCTTTGACACTGACATCGAGTAACTAAAATTAACATTCAACTCCATCAAATTAATTTATAGTTTAATTTATAAACACAATGATTTGGATTGATTAAATAAGAATCTTTATACTTGTATGTTAATTACTTCAGGTAAAAACAGTTATGTACAAAAAATTTAAAACATGAATTGTTGTTTATCTTTAAAACATGAAACATTCATTCTTCAAAAATTCTTTTAAACAATAGATTTTCTTTTGGTATGCCTTTGCAAGCTATCAAAATCATATAAACATCCACAAACTTCGCAAGCTTTTATAGAATAATTCAAAAGGGAAGTAATTCAGGAGGTTCTAATCTTTTATCAAGGGAGAGAATCACTTTAATCTTTATTTCCAAGATGTCACACCCCACTGAAATAAAACAAGACATATTTTCATCAGCTTAACATGAAATCTTTTCATTGCAAGTAGGGATTATCCCAATTCGTTAAAGAGCATGACTCAGACTGCATAAAGACCACTTGTAACAAGAAGCATTATGGTACTGTACTCATTAAGATGGGAAAATGATCTTTGGACAGAAAAGGAAATAAATTATGAACTGAAGGAGGGTATTTTACTACCTGAAAGGAGGGTAACTTAATACCTGAAATAAGATAACTTATCATCTGAAAGGGAGGTAACTTATCACCAGAAAGGGAGGTGACTTATCATCTGTTAGGGAGGTAACTTATCATTTGAATGACAAGTAACTTATCATCTGAAAGGGAGATAACTTATCATCTGAAAGGGAGGTAACTTATCATCAGAAAGGGAGGTGACTTATCTGAAAGGGAGGTAACTAATCACCTGAAAGGGAGGTAACTGATCATCAGAAAGGAAGGTAACTTACTGCTTGAGGCCCATGGTTCATGACATCTTTCCCACAACAATTCTGCTCGGAATGACATAAACAGATACAATATACACCAGGCAATGATTACAGTGTAGTAAAGGGAGACAATTGCTGATATAAATATCATCCCATAACCAAGACCTGCAAATAAACAAACACTAGTTATCTACCTTATTTCAATTAATTCATAACAACTTTATTCTTAATTACCCTTATTAAATGCTTTGTTCAATACTATGAAATAAGCTTGATAGAAATTCTTTTTTTTTTCATTGTAAGAACTGAATATGTTAATTGAAAAAAAAAAATTATTATTGAATTGAAAAGGTGGTCTTTTGATTTCAAAGGTTGTCAATTTCTTTGTTTGATTTGGGTTTTACGTCACACCGACACAGTATAAGTCATTTGGTGACGTTCCAGCTTTACTGGTGGAGGAAGACCTCAGGTGCCCCTCCGTGCATTTTTTCAGGCACGAACGGGCACCTGTGTAGAACCACCGACGTTCCATAAGCAAGCTGGATAGCTTCCTCACATGAAAGTATCAAAAGTCCCTGTTGGGATTCGAACCCACAGCAGTGAGGGGCCAGTGGTTTGTAGTCAACGACCTTAAATTAGAAAGAGAAATAATAGCCAACTTTGCAGATGGCATATATACATGTGCATCAAATTTGTTTAAATTTTACTCACAATTACAAGCAGACAAGTTGAATTTTCAATCTTTGGTGGACGGACCTTTCATTAAGAACATTATAATAAATAGATATATTTATAAATGATAACAAAAATTACTCACCATGAAAGAGAGGACAAAACCTTCCAAAGACAACGGCGGGTCCAAGACCAGCAAACTGACCTAATGACAGCTCCAAAAACATGAGAGGTAACCCGAGTAAAAATAACATCAGTACAAATGGAAAAACAAATGCACCTGAAATGAAATAAACTAGAAATGTGTCATCATGCCACGGATGCCCCCGCATGCAGCCAAAATTTCAGATGTTATAATATTTAGTTCCAAATTTGTTTGCACAAATAATTTTTTTCATTTTAAGTTCAAAGCCCTTAAAACTTTTCAATGTTAACACAAACCATTTTCATACAATGTTCAAGGCACTGAAATTATTCAGTCTAAACCTTTTGAAAATAGCATATTTCATATTTGTAGCCAAAATAATGGGCATTGGCTACATACATTTCAGTGCTGAAACTGAAAGTTCAAAATTTTTACAACATTCAAGAAAGATAAGTTTGTCCAAAATCATTGAACCACGACCAAATTCAAACTTAAACTGCTTATTCCTAAGATGTATCTATATTATTTTCAAAGTGAAAGGGACATAACTCTGCCAAAAAGTCATCGAACCATGACCAAATTCAAACTTGACCTGCCCATTCCTTTGACATATCCATATGTCAAATTTGAGTAGTTGGGTAGATAATGAACAGAAACTGTAAATTTCATATTATTTTCAAAGTGAAAGGGGCATAACTCTGCCAAAAATCATTGAACCATGACCAAATTCCAACTTGGCCTGGGCATTCCAAAAATATATCCATATGTCAAATTTGAGTTGAATGTGTTGTACCATCGGGGAGATAATAAACAGAAACTGAAAATTTCATATTATTTTCAAAGTGAAAGGGGCATAACTCTGCCAAAAATCATTGAACCATAACCAACTTTGAACTTGACTTGCGCATTCCTGTGATGTATCCATATGTCAAGTTTGAGTTAAAAGTGTTGTACCATTGGGGAGATAATGACCGGAAACTGAAAATTTCATATTATTTCCAAAGTGAAAGGGGCATAACTCTGCCAAAAATCATTGAACCATGACCAAATTCGAACTTAACCTGTATTTTCTCATGACATATCCATATGTCAAGTTTGAGTTGAATGTGTTGTACTGTTGGGGAGATAATGAACGGAAACTGAAAATTTCATATTATTTTCAAAGTAAAAGGGGCATAACTCTGCCAAAAATCATCGAACCATGACCAAATTCGAACTTGACCTGTATTTTCTCATGACATATCCATATGTCAAGTTTGAGTTGAATGTGTTGTACCATTGGGGAGATAATGAACGGAAACTGAAAATTTCATATTATTTTAAAGTAAAAGGGGCATAACTCTGCCAAAAATCATCGAACCATGACCAAATTGGAACTTGACCTGTATTTTCTCACGACATATCCATATGTCAAATTTGAGTTGAATGTGTGCAACCCTTACTAAGATAATAAACGGAAACTGATGATGACGGAATGACAGAATGACGGAATGACGGAAGGACGGAACAGGGTAACACTATATGCCCCGGCCATTACATGGCAGGGGCATAAAAATTTCATATGTATAATTGATCAGTGTCTAGAATAATTTTTCATAATCTTAAAGGTTATGAAGCTATATTGCAATGACTTAACCAATTTCAACATTTTGTCAAAATGAATAGCGCATGCAAACATGTTAAAGTAGCAGCATGACTGAGTGGTAAATGCGTCGGACTAGAAATCTAAAGATCGCTAGCCACATGGGTTCAAACCAAGCCAGAGGCAAGTTATTAGAACTTTTCACTCATTACTCAATACAGCTTGGTTCCAGGAATGGATTCTCAAGTGTGTCTAAAGGAGAAAATGATTCGCAGAAAATGACTCAAACCACTCAATCAAAGCCTGTATGTAATAAACAAAAGCTACTTTTTTCATTTTATTTATGTAATGAAAAAAGACAATTCGGTAACTTAAATAATACTATATTTAAGACATTATCAAGTGGTTTTAATCATAAATAAAGCTACTATAGAAAAATAAAGTCCTTGTTGAAGAGGAATGGATAGAAAACTTAGGGACTGCAAAAATCACTATTTAAGGACATGGAACAGCATTTTAACACAGTCGAAACTGAAGCTGGAGTTGTTTTTTTTTGTAGAGAAAATATTAATAAATTAATATAGGTAATGGAATCCTATAAAAAAAAAGAGTAAAGGTTATATCAAACAATTTTATACAAAAATGCCCTTGACAAACTGAAAGTTTATCAATGATCTCAACATAGTTATAAATAATACTTGACTTTTTTCTATGAATTTCCCATATCTAACACAAACCTATTGAGTGGATATACAACTTCTAATGGCTCGTGTGTGTGTTTGGTACAACTTCCTTGATAATACATAGATACAAGTGGACTTATAAATGTCAATGAGTATATTATGTGTTATAACTGGCTCATTGGTAAAAAAAAGTTTTTAAGTTTTTTTTTCTTTTTTTTTTATGAAAAAGATACACTTCCTTACACCAAAGAGCTTCCTTTTTTAATTGAGTTCAATAATCAACACTGTATTATAGGATAAAGAAAGATGGCTGAACAAACAATTTGGACCAGAATAATACAAGTTGGACCAGTTTATATGCCGACTTCCACTCCACTTACATTGTGAACCCTTACCATGCTTTTAGATCCTAAAATGGAGTTATCTTCCTTTCAATATGGAAAAAAAACCCCCAAAACATTCATTATTTCTATGGAAATTTTTCAAAATATGTACTGATTGAATGGGAAACAGTGCAGACCATGATCAGATGGCACAACCGTTTGATCTTGGTCTGCACTAGTTGTGGCTGGGTAGAAGCTGTTGCCACCAGCAGGCTTAGAATAAATGTCAAATTGCCACAAACCAGCCTCATTAGTAAAGAACAAATTCAGGCACCCTCCATTCATCTTTAGATATAAACAAGAGTACCACAGTATAAAAACTTCAATGTATGGAAAAACACTGGGGACATTTATATATATGTACTCAAACAAAACATATTTATACAGAAGTAGGTAATTGATCGCCTATTTAAACAGGTTTTTTTCTTAACAAAAGATAAGTAAATAAAGACTTAATGCTTTTTTACATGCTCCAGCAAATTTTACAGTGTATAATATTTTCAAATTTTACCATGAAACCAGTTATAATGCCCTGGCAATGCCAACAGCCTGACTGCATTAATAATTATTTAGGCTGGCATGGCCTGGCGGTAAAGATAAGTAACCAATGCTACAAAGCTTATAGACACACTCTTGAATCCTTTTCTGGAACCAACCAATACTGAGCAATGAGTGTGAAGTTTCTTCTCAAGGAAACAACAGCCAGCCCATTACTGGGTTTTGAACCCACAAGGAAAGCGATCCTTGCTAGTCTGACCCATTAACCATTCAGCCATGCTGACACTTGCTACACAGTTTAATAGCTAGAATAGTTACAGTGGCCTGATTCTTTACTGGTGGCAAATACTCTACACAACCAAAAACTTTAAAACAATCAAAATGGAAATACAGGCCTGCCTCACTCGACTGGTAGCAAGGAAAGTTCAACATTACATTTAACTAGTGGCAATTGGGTATCACCATTAAACATTTAAGGAACTCCACTGAGGTCCAGTAGAGTAAAATCATAAAATTTGAAGTACTGGTGCACTTAAAAACAAAGATATTCAATAAATATTTTAGAAATATACGCAGAATAAATTGAAAATCTTATTTTCTGCTATTTAAGCCCAATTTGAGTATAAACAGTTGCAATGATTTTCAATTTTGGATCATTTATCACAATAAGAATTATCATTTTAGAAAAACAAAGTAAACGACTGGTCCCAAATTTTGCACACAAGATATTGGTCTAGACCTACATCAAACCGAACATTAATCTTCAGTCCCATCATGTTAAAAAACCTCGGTGGAGTCCCTTTAAGAGTTTATGCGGATAAGTAAATAAATTGACAAAATCTAAAAAAAAATAATATGCAAGTAATAACAAAATAATAAACAAATTGTTTACGCAAAATTTGCTATTGATTTAGTTCTGGCCTTTGTATATTAAAGATTTTTTTTTTATTTCAAGATTTCGACATGTTTGCGTATTTTATGTTAAGCAAATAAAGTCACGACAGACTGGTAATAATCTGTATAACATATCAGCAGACTTTTTATGTTGAAATACATGAATAGAGCCACAGTCTGTCCAAATTCAATGTCAGGTGAACACGTAGCTGATTTTAAATGAAGCGTTAACAGATTTATGAATATATTACAAAAACTGTATTTTGAAATATAAAATAAATATAACAAACAACTTTACTTCTGAAAAGACTTATTTTTTTTTATCTTTGTTACATTTTCAATTGTTTATTTACCTACCTGCACATTAATTTCGGTCAAATATATCTTCATTTCTAACAGGCATTTCAAGCAAAAACTTATAAATGTTCATGTCAAAAACTGACAACATAAACAAGCATAATATTTCCAAATAAACATTATTTCTTTTCATGACTGACTTGTTCATATTTCATAAACAAAGTTTGTTTTTCTTTCTCAAAATATGATTTATTTGTGGTAATATGTAGATGATCAGATATAAAAAAATATATACCAATTATAGGATTTCAACACTTTTATTATTACTTTATAGATGAGGAACTTGTGAAAATTACTTTAAAGGATATATGCTTCAGTTTTCATATCATATATAAATATATAGACAGAAAGAAACCTGCTTGGTAGAATTTATTAAAACTTTGAAGGATCCTAGAATATGGGAAAATACTTTAAGCAGATAAAAATTAGTGGAATGTCAATCTAGTTTTTGAGTTATCTGCCCTTGAAAATTTCAATTTCAATTTAATGTCACATCAACACGATACAAGTGATATGGTGATGATTGTGGAGGAAAACCTGTGATGCCTGTTAGTGGATTATTTCAGGTACAAGCAGGCAAACAATGCAAAGTCCCTTAAGTGAGGGGTGAACCCACAGCTGTGAGGGACAAGTGATTTGACGTTGGCATCCATAACCATAAGGCCGAGGAGTCTGCAGGATAAAATAATCACAATACTGTGCATATATTCCAGACCGAACACATTCAAACACAACCAATAACTAACTATATTTTCAGAATCAAACAGAAACAAGCATAAAACGTTTGCGTCAATTAGAATTGGAAATACATTTTCGAGACATGGAAAAATCCGAGATGAAAAGCCTTTCTTAAGCTGACTATGGAGATATTGATTTATACAAAACTGTTTCGACGTTCCGAAGAGAATGTCAATGCGGATCTATTACATAATACATCTGTCAGACATACGTGTCATACAAGATGAAAACACTGCTATATCATTCTGCTGATAATAAATTTTCGAACGGTCATAGCGTCACCTTAATGCAGTAACGGGTTAACTCCTACTGAAATTTTATAGGAGTTAACACGTTACTGCACTAACTTGACGATATTAAGGCAACCACCAATCTTTGAATCATGCGATGTTTTTTCAGAGAATTTTATACCACTACTGTATGGTAACGGATCTTGTTATTTAGGAATGATTACTCAATAACATCTTATAGACATAAAGATAACGCTAATGACGTAAAAGGATAAAATTGTTTTATTGTTGTTTAAGTATAGCCTGTGTCTAGTTTACCATTCCCAGACTACAGTGTAACGTAGACGAAACCTGTCATGAATGTGGAACTCACTCCATTGTTAACTATTTCTTTACAAAAACAAGGGCATAAGACAGCTTGCTCGACTTATCTTAGAACTCGACAGTAAGAAAAGGGGGCATAACTCTGTAAAAAGGTAACTCAGAGTTATGGGACCTGTGCCCGTCATGCAAGATAATCACAGAGATCCAGTAAGTAAAGTTTCAACCCATTCTCTTCAGCAGTTTTGGAGATACGAACTTGCAAGCAAAAACTCTGAAACCGACACCAATGGAGTACAATAGCCACTCCAATTTTTGGAAAAAGAAATAAAACAGTCAACTGTATAATATTTATTAATCAGCACTAATGGTTCTATACTTGCTACAACAGAGCATTAATGCCCCTGACACTGAAAGAAGTAACCTTTTAAATCCAGTTTTCTTATTACTGGTCATGTCCTGGCTGAAACCTGAAACTGTCCATTGCTAATTATCAGATGTTATAACTTATGAACCTGTAGGTCTAAAAACCATCTGTAAAACTCAACTTCTAACACAATGCTTAGACATTGTTCTTCATTACAATTGTATTTTCTCATTTGCACAATTTATAACTAGACATTCTGCCAACTTTATGCCAATTCCTCACACAAAATGCTTTCATTGAATCAATAAACAAGATATTTGGGAAGTTGCTGTTGGAAAATGAATTTTCTAACCAGTTCTCGAATGACTGAACAGTTATAGATATGCTATGGTTTGAAAAAAAAGAGACCTGAGCTTAAAGTTTGAAAAAGGGACTGGTTTGTATACTGGCTTAAAGAATTGACCAAGACTTTACATTTAACAGTGAAATTTATAAGGCAGAAAATTTATGTTAGCAAAACTGTTGTGTGGAGACAAATTTGGAAAATATTGCAAATTGTTTGCTGTACAAAATAAAAGCATAACAAATTGAGTAGCTAGAATCAGCACAGCTTCTAACCTGACCTTTCTGCACTGTGAATGTGTACAGTAAATTAATGGTCAAAACCATTCAACAATTTCTTGATGAAAAGCAAGTTTTAATACCTGGAGCACATGTATAAAGGTCATTTCATTTTTCTTTTAACATTTTTATCCCCCCTCACATTATTAACCTTAATCTTCTGGTAGATTACAATGACAAAGGCATCATGGTTTGTCTTTTTTACCATAATTATTTTAGTAAGTAAACTTGTTTTAACCAGATCCAGTGAATTTTGGCTATATATTTATACCACAATGGCCTTAAACAACAACAAAAAACTCTAAACTTGAGAAGGATATTGCATCATTCTGTACTACGCCATAAACATAACCTCTGTTTGACATTATAAAATATTTTATATCTCCTAAACACGGCGTTAATCTTTCTCTACCTTGACAAACGTGACAAACGACTTTTTGCCCACCTTTTCTGTCCGCTTTTTGGCAAACTGCATATATTTACTTTAAGTGTTATCTCTTTAAAATCATTTTTAACGACCAACTTTTAAGTATGAATGAAATATTTTTGTACGATCAGAATGAATCAGACTGAGGTTTAGATAAGAATGTATTGAACGATTGATCAATATTTCAACGCTCCCTATAATAACATGCTTCTTTGGATCGGTTCAAATGATAAATCAGAAAATTTTATGACAGTTATTTATCATTTTTAGGCATCTTTCTCTTGAAAAAAGTCACTCGCCAAGATTTTTAAAGATAGGTTTTGAGGGACTTGGAAGATTCATTGAAATGTAGCCAACCGTAACAGAATCACATTTATGTTTCATCGATGACTGATATTACTGAATAGATGACCGTTTACATGACCAAATTATCATTTTGTCTCACAGTCTAACAATACAAAATAACTGGAACATTAAAAGTCACGTATGCGATACCAAGAACAATTGAGTAAAAATAATCGCCGAATTTTAAGATGATTCTTATCTATCTACACTCTAGTTCAAGAATGTGGAATCAAGTTCCTACAGACTGTATGTAACTTGTATTTACCTTATAGCAGACTAGTTTCTAGACTTCACAAACATGACCTTTTTAAATGACATGTCTGAGGTCTGTACAATTTAGGAACTTTTCAGCTCAAAGTCACAAGCAAAAGACTGCTAAGAACTATTTTGAGACGGCACCTCTAAAATAAAAGCAACAAAGGTAACCCAAGGTTATTTGTCACAAGTTCACTTCATTTGTGATTCATGTAGGTAGCCGAATCGGCATCTTTTGGTTCTGATGATTTAGTAAAAGACGACTTCTAGATATCCAGGTCAAGGCTTGAAACAGCGGTCAAGGGTCATATTTTGAAATTCATTCAACTTTTCTTTCATCTTTTGTCCAAACAAAATAAACAGTGAATATAGAAAATAACAGTTAAGTCAAGGAGTCAATTTGAATAGCACACTTAACAATAGGACGGTGTCTCTTTACACAATAAATTATTCGCTCAATGAAAGTGTTTGACAAAAGGAAGAAAGTGTTTGCCTATAACAATGGGAATTAGTTTGAAAAACTTACTGCAGAAGATGAGATAAAAAGAAATTTTAAACTAGTTAAAAAATAATTTGGGGTATATTTGACTATTCGAGGTCTATTCAGGCACATTTGGACACTGGCATTTTACAAAAACTAAAGTAGGGTCAGTTTAATGGAATGTTTTTTTTTTATATAACACTTAATTCTTTAACCAGTCTCATTTTTCATGTGACCTTAGACCAATCTACACACATCTGTATCAAATAAAGCCCAAGTGTCTAACCTACCTCCACCATTACTGTATGCAAGATATGGAAATCTCCACACGTTCCCTAGACCGACCGAGTACCCCAGTAATGACATCAGGAAGTCGAACCTGCCACCCCAGTTACCACGGTCCGGCACATCTGTAACGTTGCCAACCAGGTCGTCATCAAGGGGTGTCAATACAGCTGTACTTGAAACATCTTGGACAAGACTCTCATTCGGATTCTAAAAATATAAATACATGTAACGGAACATTAATATCATCGGATAATAAGGTCCGAGTACAACAAATAGGAAATATAAATTTAAACAAAACATCACATTATTAGAATATGTGGTACATCAGCAACAACCAAGGAAACTTTCCTCTACAGACTCAAGGGCAAAATTACATATTTAGGACAGAAGACAAACCAGTGCATAAAAAATCCAAGGTTGCTTCAGAAAACATTGAAAAATACAGGCAAAACATTTACAACTGATTGCGATGTAAAAGCAAATCTCTGGCCAAAATCCAACCAAAAAATTCAAGCTAACGCAGCAAAAAATACTTTGCAACAGAACTATTTGAGCCGTGTCATGACAAAACCAACATAATGGGTTTGCGACCAGCATTGATCCAGACCAGCCTGCGCATCCGCGCAGTCTGATCAGGATCCATGCTGTTCGCTATCAGTTTCTCTACTTGTTATAGAGTTGTAAGCGAACAGCATGGATCCTGATCAGACTGCGCGGATGAGGCTGGTCTGGATCCATGCTGGTCGCAAACGCATTATGTTGGTTTTGTCATGTTGCGGCTCAAATACTTTGCAACAGAACTATTTGTATATCAATCAAGTATTTGATATGACAGAAAGTGAAACAATGAGAGTGACAATAATGTTATATATAACAAGGTACAAGGTCATTTTTTTCAACTCTTATTATTTCATCAAAAGATACTTGTTTCAAGACCTAGACAAAACATTTCCGTCCAAGATTCCTCAACAAAGACAACCCTGACAGTTTATAAATAGGAATGACATCGCAAAAAATGACACGCCATGGCAACAGGTGAAATAACTACATTCATTTCTTTTTTATAACTGGTGTTTAAAATAAGTCACAAGTTGTAAATATTGTATGTTTTAATTACGACGAGTAATAAATTTCGCATTTCACACGTTCACGAGCACAATTTATTACCTGCACATGAAACATTGCATCATGGGATAGGAATGAACTAAAAATTAGGTGAAAATGACTTTAGACATGCTTACAGGGGTAATAAAACATAAATTTATAACATTGAAAACCCAATGTTCCCTTGTAAGTGTAGACTATAAATCTACATTTTTTATAATTAAGTTTTAATTTGTTAATAAAACGTTTCAACTGCCCGCAAAATAGTCCCTTAATCACCAGCGACTTCAAAGTTCTTGTGTAAACATTGTCTTGACACTGTGGTTCAAAACCCAAAACTTTTAAGTTGAGAGGTTAACATAATTATTAATATCAACTAAGCTGACATGGTTCCCATTTTTAAAGATTTTATAACCCTCATCTTACACCAGGATTTAACAAATCAACCATGCCCTCCATCCAATACTTCTTGACCCTTTTGCAGGGTCATCTAAAGAGATACAAAAATGAAACACTACCATTGGCCAATTTCTAACCTGTCCAAGCTATTAACCAATCAAATGCATTGATACAATTATTATTATAGCCTTGACCTTTGCTAGCTTGTGAATATCGATAGATAATGAACCAGCAAAAATAGAAATGTGCCCACATGACACAGATGCCTCCACATTCCACATCTACAGACAAACATGACATGACAGTGTGATGGAAGGACAAGAACAAATCTATATGCCCCCCACCCACCTCCCATAAAAAATAAGTTCTTATTATCTCCAAAACATTATCTCCATCTCATTATGTTACATTAAATTGACAAAAAGTCAAATTAAATAAACATTAATCTTTAGCAATTAATCTAAATGTATTGAAGTAATCACACAACCTGCACTTTGGGAAATACAATCAAATCACTTTAATGAAATCACATGCTTATATTACTGCTATAAAAAGTAGTTAAGTAGAAATTTAATAAATGCTGGTAATAAAATCATCTGATATATGAGAAGCATGTGACAAAATAAATGATCAAAATTTGAAATTAAAGCTGAAATGTGTGTCAATTGGTATTTTTAAACTAGGTTAACTTGCCTCAGCTGACCTGAAATTATCCGAGGAAAGATATCAGTCAGTAGATGGCGACCTGTACTACAAGGTCGAATCATGTCGAAGGACATTCTGGCAATTTTCATGACCTTATACTGGCAACTTCATCGCATTCACTTAAGTATTAAATTTGTTTTAAAAATTCAAAATCATAAAAATTGGGATTAAAAGTTTTACAAGCAATTCAGGCGAGTAACTTATCACTTTTCTCTGTCCATTTGAAACTTTTACTTGCCATGGAGGAAAATTTACTTCTTTTTTTTTTTAACTGTCAAGCTAGTGCTAATTTCAATCACTTTAGGAAGGATAGAAATAGCCAACAATTACATATATCATGTTAAACATGAATTACCTCATCTTCCATTGGGTACTGTCCTTTGTTCTGTGTCTCATCTTTGTACCAAGCTACACCGTATTTTTTCTTGTCATCTTTATGGTCCCCATCCCCACCATACTTCTCGGTGCCTCTCTGAAAATATACAGAAAAAGAGATATGAGCTGTGCCATGACAAAACCACATAGTGCGTTTGCGACCAGCATGGATCCAGACCAGCCTGCCCATCCGCGCAGTCTGATCAGGATCCATGCTGTTCGCTACCAGTTTCTCTACTTGTTACAGGGTTTGCAAGCGAACAGCATGGATCCTGATCAGACTGCCCAAGTGGTTATGGTTCTCTACTCAAAATCACTTCTCCTAATCACTGTGGGTTTGAAACCTGGCAGGGACTTTGGATTCTTTCACTTTGAGGAAGTTATTCAGCTAGCTAATGGAAGGCTTGTGGTTCTACTAGTCACATACCCCTGTGCCTGAAATAATGCACAAAGGGGCACCTGATGTCTTCCTCCACTAGAAAAGCTGGAAAATCGCCATAAGATCTGTACAAAGTTGGCATTTTAACTTCAAAAAAAACTCTGTGCCATGGACGTGATGGACATGTCCCGCTTTCAGCTGAAAGTTTGAGGGATCTTAATATCAAGGGTTAAACTTGTTTTTTTTCTTCAAATTTTCTGAGGAGAACAACAAGTCTAAAATACAGTGGGGGTGGGGAGATTCAATATATATATGACCTGTACATCAAATACACTAGTTCTGAAATAATACTCTATATAATAGAAGAATTAATAACTCAATTATTCAATGCAATTTTGTAGTAACAACCTCCGCACTTAATTTCCCATGGAGTCAATTTATTTCCTGTTTGAACAGCAATTTATCACTTACAATGTCAAGTAATGCAATTCCGCCCCCCCCCCCCCCACCCCTTGCCTTTTTCGTAAAACAATTAACAAAATGTTAATACCAGTATTGTCATAATCAACAAGAAGCCTAATAGATATTATATTCAGTAGTGGTTACATTATCACCTTGTAGGCGTGCAAAAATTGCTTCACCTGGCTACAAATTTGGTAATGTTTCAATTACGTTAATTTCTCGCTGGTAATTAACCCTTTCCTCTGCTGGAACAAAAAGTAATTAGCATTTGCCACCAGACAAGAGCCAGGCAAGCCTGCACATCTATGCTGTCTGAGCAGGCTCTATTATACAACAATACTGTTTGCCAATGAACTTAAATATTTGATCTTGACATCCTGCAGAATTGATAACTGACAGTTCTGAAAGTGGAAGCTCGGACAAGTTCATTAAAGAAGTACATCAGGTTACAGGGTTAAATATCTGCAAATAATCATAAGAAAATGACCTAGAAATGACCCATATAATTAAATATAATGTAAACTTGTAATGTACTATCAGTAGTGTGAAGTCTTCATCTTTCTCTAATTACAATATTTTACAACTAATTAACCTCTTATAGGAACACCTCTCCCTGTCTTTTATATCTCCCTCAAAACCTCTCCAATTATGGTATAAATCAACTCATCAATGATGAATACATCGTTTTTGTGACCTAATTTCTGACAAACCCCGATTTAATTTTAATATTTTGATATTTAAAATTCCATCTCCATGTCCCCCCCCCCCCCCCCCCCCCGGGCTTGATTATGGTCTGCACTGGCCCCATGGATTCAGTTGCCTCCATAAGGCATTGAGCTAATGAAGGTCAAGACAACATGAAACAAGAGCACCGCTAGGCGGAGCATTATATGCCCGAAAGTACATTTTCTTTTAGTAAGGATGAAGCATTTGTAAGACATGGGAATTAAATACAGTATTACCTCCTTCAAAAAGCAATCCTCCTTTATAGCTGAAGAACATTCATGTATATATACAGTTGCTGTTTTCAAAGCACCACCATCAAGTTTTTATCTTGTAAGTAAAAATGCAACAACGGATGGACAAAAAAGACGTCAGGGGTATACAGCTGTTAATCCTATAACATTTTACAGCTGTAGGTTGATTAATACTTGAGTTATTGAGCGAAAACTGTTTCCAGTTCAGTATTCAGGTAAAAGTGACCTTGACCTTTGACTTTGTGACCCCAAAATCAATAGGGGTCTTCTATCCAATATGGGCAATCATCCTATGAAGTTTGAATACTGTGGGCCAAATGGAACTTAAGTTATGCTCCGGAAACCATTTTCAGTATTAAGCTAATAGTGACCTTAACCTTTGACCTTGTGACCCCAAAATCAATAGGGGTCTTCTACCCAATATGGACAATCATCCTATGAAGTTTGAATACTTTGGGTGAAATGGAACTTAAGTTACGCTCCTGAAACCATTTTCAGTATTTAGCTAATAGTGACCTTGACCTTTGACCTTGTGACCCCAAAATCAATAGGGGTCTTCTACCCAATATGGGCAATCATCCTATGAAGTTTGAATACTGTGGGCCAAATGGAACTTAAGTTATACTCCGGAAACCAAATCGCTAACGGACGGACGGACGTACGGACGGACGGACAGACGGACGCCAGGGGGGTATAACATAATATGCCCGAAATTCTTTCGGGCATATAATTAAATTTCATACATCCGTCAACAATATGACATTTTCAATTTGAAGTTGAGACAGTTCTAGAGAATAAAGACTGCCAAATATTGTCTCCATATCTACTTAGTATTCATGAAATTCAGGACAATAATTCCCTGTGGCCTGTATCAAAAATTCACATCTGTCTGGGGCAAAAATACAAGAAAACAAGTCTAAAATCATGTATAGTGACAGAACAATGTTTCATATGAGGCAAGAATTGATATAACTTTTTCAATCACACAAAATACAATTTCTATCCCATTTCTATAAAGTGATTTCTGTCATGCCTTTAAGCACTACACGATCATTCAGGGAGCATCATCATCATGTGAACGAGTGTTTTGTCAGCAGCTGTCTGGTCATATAATGCTCCAGTTTCAGGACAACCTTTCCAAGCTGTTTTTTGTCACAGTTATAAATGACTTTTTTAAATGTGCCAATTTTGTGCCAAAGTATTTTATTTGCAAAACAGAGTGTAAATGTGTGTCGGAAGTATTTCAATGGCATAATTGACAGCAAAGAAATAAACTGAAATTGACAACCTAAATGTATAGATTAATCTGTCTTAATCAATAAAAACTTTGCATTATTGTGACTATATTTATATAACCTCAACCCCTGGCATTGGTCACAGGAGGGGAATTTTTTTTTTCTAAGGTTAGCCATGGACAAGTGCTCAATTAATGTCCACAAATTGGACAAGTGTCCAATTAATGAATACAAATTGGTAAAGTTCTAAATAAGTTAAAAGGTGTATTAAATCTATATAGGTATATATAATATACAATATGACATGTGAACAGCTGTATATCAACAGATCGGAAAACTTACCTGGATCAATGTAGTCATTAAATGCTGGCATTATTAACTAGCTATAGATATATATAAATGTACATAATTTATTATTACGAGAATATTTCGCTCTAGGTGTTAATTAAATTACTGATGTATATTTCATACCAGTTTTAATTAAAAACATTTAAACAGTAAAAAAAGTTTTTATTTCATCCAGTGTTTTTGGAATTGCAACCCATACTTTACAAAGTTCTTACTTAATTCATGCATAATGGTGTTTATTTCTCCTTATTTCTCCAAATAAATCACAAAATGCCATGTTTTCAACTTTACATCTTAGATATATCAAAATAACTAAACAATTTCAGCATATTCTGTAAAGTACACATAAAACTTTAATGAGTTTACCCAGGGAAAACTTCACCTAAATTCTTTTTGTTCTTAATGAATATAAGATACAATAGCTTCCAGTGCAGCTTCAGCCTTGATAACTTATTTTTTGTCATAATTGAGCCGCGTCACGACAAAACCAACATAATGGATTTGCGACCAGCATGAATCCAGACCAGCCTGCACCTCCGCGCAGTCTGATCAGGATCCATGCTGTTCGCTTACAAACCCTATTACAAGTAGAGAAACTGATAGCGAACAGCATGGATCCTGATCAGACTGCGCGGATGAGCAGGCTGGTCTGGATCCATGCTGGTCGCAAACGCTCTATGTTGGTTTTGTCGTGACGCGGCTCATATCTCAGTGGTAAGTCCACCTTACTGGCTTTCCTGGATAACTATCTAAATATTACCAATTTCTCAACAAGTGACCTACTCCTTATCCTACAAATGGACATAACACTCAAAAGTCTTCAAACGTCACAGAGAAATTTTCTCCTTGCCCAAGGATCAAACCAGCGACCCCTAACTTACAAAACACAGATTGATGCTCACTAATATCAGTGACCTACATTTTATAATGATGTAGAAGACACAGGCATGATTCACATATTAAAAGAATACATCTTGCATGATAACAATTATGATGGTGCACACAAAGTGTTTTGTTTGTTTGTTTTTGGTTTTACGTCACATCGACACAGTATAGGTCATATCACGACGTTCCAGCTCTACTGGTGGAGAGGAAGACCTCAGGTGCCCTTCCGTGCATTATTTCAGGCACGAACGGGCACCCGATTAGAACCACCGACGTTCCGTAGGCTAGCTGGATAGCTTCCTCACATGAAAGAATCCAAAGTCCCTGTCGAGATTCGAACCCACAGCGGTGAGGGGCAAGTGGTTTGAAGTCAACGACCTTAACCACTTGGCCATGGACGCCCCTACATCACATGTGTTACACTGACATAAGCAGGACTGTCAAAAAAAATATTTGTTGAGAGGGGGGAAAGTCTGTCTTGCTACAGACAGGAGGAAAATACATACAGGTAATTTCTAAAGGTGCTTGACAGTACAGAATGCAAAGTTTATTATACAAAATGTACCAAGAATCCTGTAAGGTAGTTACAGTAATATGTCATAATGTTATGTGGGATATGGCACCTTGGGTTCTTTGGTCAGTTTCTAGCCTTTAAAACACAGGATACCTGGTCATAAACAATAAGTGACAGTACGACATTCATGCCAAAAAGAAAAACTTGTACAAAAATCAAGTTAACAAGAATCTAGATTTTGTGGTATCTTGTTAGTACAGAATACCCATTTACCATATATATGGATTATCTTTTGCCACAATAGCTCTGTTGGCCATTGGTATAATTACAGTGAACTAGTATTTTGTATGGAAGTCAAAATACTACTTTGAATTAAAAAAAAAAATTCTGAAGCATATAATGTGCATTTATGACAGAATCTTATAATACATTAAAACATAATCACACCTCAAATAATCCAAACAACAATGGCAATTTACTGCTAAACCTGTGAGTTAATGAGAAACACAGGGAATTCTGATTTTGACCTATTTTCTGATTTTACAAAAGAATCCTGGAAAACACACACCACACCATTGATGAATAAACCCAGTGCTAAAAGAGGTACAACAATATATATAAACTCTATAAATAAAACAGTAACATACACACACTGTATCAAAAACTTACAGACAGTATTCCATTACAATTATTCTCAGTCATGCCGTGGAACAAAAAAATCCAAAACTCAGTCTCAGTGTTTCATGATTATGTTTATAAAGTATTTCCAATACTATGACCTGAATCATTCACAGATCGTGTTACATGTGGCAGAGAAAACCAATAACTAGGCGTAAAATGTCTGCGAATCCAGCACATCGGTGCAAAAGTAAGCTAGCTGTAAAAACTGGGGGGGGGGGAGGAGAGAATGCTATAACAATAATACTCCGAAGAATTGTCTGGTGCTGGAGAGATTTGGAACGATTGCATCATCACTGACATGTAATGGATTTGCCCTACTGTGAATGAAGGAGACAGTTCATTAGGGAATTTTCAGTATCAAAATACTGAGAATTTGAGCTACTAAATAGTTGAGTCTAGCATATATACCGCTGGGTATATATCAAAACTGAAAAAAACATATATTGTGATACTGTGACTTGGCTCATTTTTAGTGAAAAGTGTTGCAATGCTTTTCAAATTTAGGTAGTTTTTCACAGTAACTATAATTATTCTGGGAAAAACAAAGTGAGCGAATGATCTGAAGTTTTGCCCACAAGTTGTTGGTCTAGACCTACATCAAATGGAACATAAATCTCTACAACTAAACGGTAATTTCAAGTCTTGTCATGTCAAAAAAACTCAGTGGAGTCCCTTTAATGTTAATTGTACTGTTATAGATAATACAATATTTTTTCTCTCACTATTATTATTGGAAATAAACCTTGAAAGTAAATCATTAGGCCATCTGTCCTTGCTATTCATGCCTTTTTTCTTTGATAACATCTGTTTTTCAGTATCTTGTTTTCTATGATCAGCCAAGTTCACCAAAAGGTCACGTTCATACACTGAAGAGTCTATATTATGGTACAAAGGAGGTCAAGATCTTGCAACATTGACCTAAATGTTGCTAATTAGTGCCAGCAATCTTGGTTACCGACAAAATTCATTATTTACCTTACATCGCCACCCACAGCTTCATCATCTTGACTAATTTTTCACATGTAGATCACCCACTGTGTCCCCCCCCGCCAACTTTTAATGGTCAAGTCACCGAAAATAAATCTTACATACAAAATTAGCATGCTAAATTTATTAATCAAATGAGAAGAAATAACAAACATATATGAGCTGCGTCACGACAAAACCAACATAGTGGGTTTGCGACCAGCATGGATCCAGACCAGCCTGCGCATCTGCGCAGTCTGTTCAGGATCCATGCTGTTTGCTATCAGTTTCTCTACTTGTAATAGGGTTTGTAAGCTAACAGCATGGATCCTGATCAGACTGCGTGGATGCGCAGGCTGGTCTGGATCCATGCTGGTCGCAAACGCATTATGTTGATTTTGTCGTGACGCGGCTCAATTATGTCAGTGGTAAGTCCATCTTACTGGCTTTCCTGGATAACTATCCAGTTATTACCAATTTCTCCACAAGTGACCTACTCCTTATCCTACAAATGACCATTACACTCAAAGTCCTAGAATTGTAACAGCGGAAATTCCCCTTCCATAAGGATCAAACCAGCGACCCCTAACTTACAAAACACAGATTGATGCTTGCTAGTATCAGCGACCTACATTTTATAATGATGTTAAAGACAAAGGCAAGATTTTCAAATAAAGTTTTAAAAGAATAGTACATCTTGCATAATAACAATTATGATGGTGCACACAAAGTATTGCGTCACATGTGTAACACTGACACTAATACCACTAATAAGCAAGACAGCCAAAAAATATTTGTTTAGACGGGGAAAGTCTGTCTTGCTACAGACTGGAGGAAAATACATACAGGTAATTTCTAAAGGTGCTTGATTCTAATCAAATAACTGTACAGAACAATTCAGCCATACGTTCAAGTTCAGGATAGTCTGGGAATATATGAAGACAGTACCCTGGCAGGGTGACAGTACAGAATGCAAAGTTTATAATACAAAATAAACCAAGAATCTTGTAAGGTAGTTACAGTAATAATTGTTATGTGGGATACTCCCAGGTACAGGTATGTATGGTCAGTTTCCAGCCACTTATAGCACGGGACACCTTGTCATTAAACAATAAGAAACAGTCTGGACATTCAAGGAAACTTGAACAAAAATCAAGTTAACAAGAATCTAGATTTTGTGGTATCTTGTTACAGTTTTCAAAGTACAGAATACCATATGGACTATCTTTTGCCACAATAGCTCTGTTGGCCATTGGTACAATTACAGTGAACTAGTATTTTGTATGGAAGTCAAAATACTACTATGTTTACATTTTGCTACCTTTTGGACACATTAAAGCATGTTCAGTGTTACTTTCTTCAGTTTCTAACATGTAAATCGATTTAAATCGATTATTATAACATAATTAAACACATAATGGGTATTTGACATTTCTTAAGAATTAATATTTTTTTTATTTCTGAAGCATATAATGTGCATTTATGACAGAATCTTATAATACATTACAATATAATCCCACCTCAAATAATCCCAACAACAATGGCAATTTACTGCTAAACCTGTGAGTTAATGAGAAACACAGGGGATTCTGATTTTGACCTATTTTCTGATTTTACAAAAGAATGCTGGAAAACACACACACCATTGATGAATAAACCCAAGTGCTAAAAGAGGTACAACAATATAAACTCTATAAATAAAACAGTAACATACACACACTGTATCAAAAACTTACAGACAGTATTCCATTACAATTATTCTCAGTCATGCCGTGGTACAATAAAATCCAAAACAAATATGTTTGACTCAGTCTCAGTGATTCATGATTATGTATATAAAGTATTTCCAATACTATGACCTGAATCATTCACAGATCGTGTTACATGTGGCAGAGAAAACCAATAACTAGGCGTAAAATGTCTGCGAATCCAGCACATCGGTGCAAAACTAAGCTAGCTGTAAAAACAGGGGGAGGAGAGAATGTTAATACTCCAAAGATTCGTCTGGTGCTGGAACAATTTAGAACAATTGCATCATCACTGACATGTAATGGATTTGCCCTACTGCGAATGAAGGAGACAGTTCATTAGGGAATTTTCAGTATCAAAATACTGAGAATTTGAGCTACTAAATAGTTGAGTCTAGCATATATACCTGTGGGTATATATCAAAACTGAAAAAACATATATTATGATACTGTGACTTGGCTCATTTTAAGTGAAAAGTGTTGCAATGCTTTTCAAATTTAGGTGATTTTTCACATTTACTATAATTATCCCGGAAAAACAAAGTGAGCGAATGATCTGAAGTTTAGCACGCAAGTTATAAGTCTAGCCCTTCATCAAATGGAACATAAATCTCTACAAATAAAAAGTTATTTAAAGTCTCATCATGTCAAAAAAAACTCAGTGGAGTCCCTTTAATATTTATTGTACTATTAGATAGTACAACTTTTTTTCACTATTATTGGAAATAAACCTTGAAAGTAAATCACTAGGCCATCTGTCCTTGCTATTTATGCCTTTTTCTTTGATAACATCTGTTTTTCAGTATCTTGTTTTCTATGATCGGCCAAGTTCACCAAAAGGTCACTTACATACTATGAAGAGTCTATATTATAGCACAAAGGAGGTCAAGATCTTGCAACATTGACCTAAATGTTGCTAATTAGAGCCAGCAATCTTGGTAACCTGAACAAAATTCATAACTTTTCTTACATCGACACCCCACAGCTTCATCAACTTGACTAATTTTTCACATGTAGATCACCCACTTTGTCCCGCCTACAACTTTAATGGTCAAGTCACCGCAAAATAAATCTTACATACAAAATTAGCATGCTAAATTTATTAATCAAATGTGAAGAAATAACAAACATATATTAACACATAATAAGGGTTTACTATTTCCATTATTTTGAGTTTTGCTAAGGAAAGTAAATTAAGAACATCTTGCAAAAAGAAATTTATCAAGAATCTATTACAGAAATTGGTTTCCAGTCTATAAATTCTTACACTGGTGCTTCATGTATAATGGACTCACCCTGCTATGAAAATGGAGGAGTTCATTTATAGTAAGAGGGATTTCAACTTGTTACAAAAACAGCGAATGTTCAATAAAGTCATATAAATCATACTGCCATCTGAAATAGCTCCTTTTCCTTTTTTTACCCAATTGGTATGAGCTGATGTAGCAGACCTATCCAAAGATTACAAATTATTATGATATTGATAAACCTATAGATCTATGTATAAGTATGGTCCTTATTTCAATTGTCCTGTTATTAAGCCATTCTCTGCAGACCTGTTGGTTTGGACACCATCAGGTGCCATCAAGTCTTTTAATTCAATTCATCCATCTAGCCTCTAGGTCAGTGCCCCTTAAATATTAGGATTTAACTTTAACTCTGCAATAAAATAATTAATATTTGCTTCTAAGTTTTAAGTGTGGACAAAGAATGGAATATTAAATAAATGACCTGAGTTTTTGACAATTGCAATATCAAAATTGGTCAGTTTGAAAACAATAAAGCTTTGAAAACTGTTACCTTGACAACAGTTTTACTATTTGGCATATGAATTACTTTCTAAACAATCATTAATGTATGCAACAATTAGTAAACAAAATTCATTTTCTGTCCCAATGGTAAACTTATGCACAAGTAGAAAATTACACAGAAGTAAATATAGACAAGAAGAAATGGCAACTAATGCCATTATAAAAACAAATTTGGAAACAAAACATCAATAATTTACATTTCTTTCAGACAAGAGAAAGCCTACATTAAAGCCTTCTATCAAGAGATTACATGTTTCTCTGCAAAATCGTCATGGCAATGGCAAAACAATACCATCTCTGTTGCTTCCTTGTCTGATCTTGAATCTTTTTTCTAGAAAAGGAAAAACTGGGTGTTTTTAGACCATCTGATTGTTTCATGGAAATCCAGCCAGTAGTTGCAGAGAAGTAGAGCAGAAACGATTATTGTTCTTTATGCATACTGCATAACTTATCAAGGGCCATAACTCTGAGTCTGGAAAAAGGCTTTGGTATGGGCATCTCCTCTTGGTATTGGTTCCCATAAAGTTTCTTTGAATTCTAGCCATTAGTTGCAGAGAAATAATGCCAAAATTCGGATGGACAATTCCAAAACTATATCCCATGCTGATGGAAACCATGAGCAGAAATGGAAATATTTCAAGGACAACCTTAAACAGGAATTGAAGATAATCAAAGAATAAATTTATCTTTTTTTCTTTCTTTTTTGATAGACAAGTGGATAAAGGTGTTCAGTTCAATGCAAGTTAAATACTGGCAGCTCTTGAATGAAATTCTGATAGAAAAATGGAAAATATTAAAGGTTACAAAACCAATAAAATATTTTTTGCCTCCACCTTGAAGCAACATACTTGGGGGTATTAGCCTGCTAATCTGTCAGACATATATAAAACAGATGGCAACAGATGCTTTTATGAAAATCTTTGTCATAAAATAAACCCAATGTTTTAATATCATTGTTCTTGTGTCGTACAGATTTCATTCTAATACCTTACGGATTTCATTCTTGTGCCCTACAGATTTCTATCTTGTAACCACAGGTGGCAGTATCAGTGTTTGGACACCCCACCCCTATCTGCCCCTGGACCCCTACTACAACCCTGAAAAAAAATTATTCAACACTCTAAGGCTTACTATAAGGTACCAAATACAAAACCACCGATGAAATTGTATAAAAAAAAATTTCCACTATCAAAACTATAGTTATAGAAAGGTGAAAAGCCTACTATATGTTCATTTGCCAAACAATGTGGAACACGGGAATTCGTCATTTCAGCGACTGATGCGCATTCCAGCGGGATTTCGCTGCATCATTCATTAACATCAATAAAAAGAACTAGAATTCCACAGCTTATCTAATTCAAGTCCAACAAATATCACAATCATTCCGATTTATTCTGTTTCACGGTATTTTTTGAATTGTCGTAGCCATTTTGCAGTCTGATACCTGGGTTGAAATACGCGATCTGACTGGACGAGCCAAATTGGACATCCAATCAGATTGCTTATAACACACAGGTATCAGAATCCAAAATGGCAGCGACAAGTCAAAAATTACCGTAAAATAGAAACAAGAGGGCCATGATGGCCATAAGGTCGCTCACCTGTATATAGGCCCCCCCAACCACCCCCCCCCCCCCAACGTTGCAGGGCCAATTTAACCCAAGGGCTTTTATTTGCACAAACTTGGTAGACACCCATAAGAAGATGTTTCATGCTAAACATCTAAGCTCTAGCTCATTGGGCTTTTTAAAAAAAGATTTTTTTTAAGTTTTTACTATACACATATAGTTAAAAACAATGACACCCCTGGGACCGAGCCAGTTTTGACCCCAGGGCTTTTATTTGAACAAACTTTGTAGACACTTACTAGAAGATGTTTCATGCTTAATATCTAAACTCTAGCTATTTGGGTTTTTTCAAAGAAGATTTTAAGTTTTTGCTATACACATATAAAGAAAATCAATGACCCCCGGGGTGGGGCCAATTTTGACCCCAGGTTTTTTATTTGAACAAACTTTGTAGACACTCACTAAAAGATGTTTCATGCTTAATATCTTAACTCTAGCTATTTGGTTTTTTTCAAAGAAGATTTTTTAAGTTTTTGCTATACACATATAAGGAAAATCAATGACCCCAGGGCGGTGCCAATTTTGACCCCAGGGCTTTTATTTGAACAAACTTGGTAGACACCTATTAGAACATGTTTGATGCTAAATATTTTGGCCATAGCTATTTGAGTTCTTTAAAAGAAGATTTTTTAAGTTTTTACTATATGCATATAGGGAAAATCAATGACCCCCCGGGGCGGGGCCAATTTTGACCAAAGGGCTTTTATTTGAACAAACTTGGTAGACACTTATTAGAACATGTTTCATGCTAAATATCTTAGCTCTAACTCTTTTGGTTCTTTAAAAGAAGATTTTTTAAGTTTTTACTATATGCATATAGGGAAAATCAATGACCCCCTGGGGCGGGGCCAATTTTGACCCCAGGGCTTTTATTTGAACAAACTTGGTAGACACCTATTAGAACATGTTTGATGCTCAATATCTTAGCCATAGCTCTTTTAGTTCTTTAAAAGAAGATTTTTTAAGTTTTTACTATATGCATATAGGGAAAATCAATGACCCCCCGGGGCGGGGCCAATTTAGACCCCAGGGCTTTTATTTGAACAAACTTGGTAGACACCCATTAGAACATGTTTCATGCCAAATATCTTAGCTCTAGCTCTTTGGGTTCTTTAAAAGAAGATTTTTTAAGTTTTTACTATATGCATATAGGGAAAATCAATTACCCCCCGGGGCGGGGCCAATTTTGACCCCAGGGCTTTTATTTGAACAAACTTGGTAGACACTCACTAGAAGATGTTTCATGCCAAATATCTAAGCTCTAGCTCTTATGGTTTTTTAAAAGAAGATATTTAAAGTTTTTTCTTTCGGTTGCCATGGCAACCAGAGTTCTGCAAGGAATTAAATTCTTTGAACAATTTTTAAAGGTGACCACCAAAAGAACATTCCTGTGAAGTTTGGATGAAATTGGCTTAGTGGTTTATGAGGAGATGTCATTTAAAGTAAAAGTTTACGGACGGACGACGGCCGGACGCCGGACGGACGGACGCCGGACGAAAAGCGATCACAAAAGCTCACCCTGTCACTTTGTGCAGTAACTGTCTGGTCGATCTTTTTTTTTTTTTTAATCCATAAAGGAACTGACTCTTTATTATTACTAGATGTAGGTTGGACTTATAATTTGACACTGAACTTGAGCCATAAAACTTACAAGACAAAACAATATAATCATGCCAATTCCACTACTTTAGTTCGTTACAACACCACTATACAAAACTTAATTGGGTAATTGCAGTTATAAAGCCTTCTAAAAACAGACACATAAAAAAATTATTTACACAAATAAATATTGAAGTTTGGTGACAAACAACCCCATCTGTCATAATTAACACACTGACCTAATAAACTTTCTTTCTTATTTAAGAATGCAACCAAATATCTAACACAAAGTAATTATTGTTGAATAATAGTAGAAAATGAGATTTTTATCTTCTTTTCTCTGATTTATTCAATTCAAATTATAAGGTTTGAGGGGACACCTACAGTATTTAAATCTCATTATACAACTCTCAAAGTTTTTTACTGATCAAGAAAGGACCAATGTGTCATTCAATGTTTGTTTGTTTGTTTGTTTTGGGTGTTTCGTCACATCAACACAGTATAGGTCATTTGGCGAGGTTCCAGCTTTACTGGTGGAGGAAGACCTCAGGTGCTCTTCCGTGCATTATTTCAGGCACGAACGGGCACCTGAGTAGAACCACCGACGTTCCGTAAGCTAGCTGGATAGCTTCCTCACATAAAAGAATCCAAAGTCCCTGTTGGGATTCGAAACCACAGCGGTGAGGGGCATGTGTTTTGAAGGTCATTCAATGTATCAAACAGTCAAAAGTAAGAATAACTTACTTCCTGCGTTGTTTATATTTATATTAATAACATTTATTCCTTAAACAACATCAACTGTCCAACATCTTTCTCTCAAAAAAGGGGAGGCAATTTGAATGAACAAGACAACTAAATCTCTTAAGATTAATAAACTATGGAAGTTTTTTTCTGAAATATTAGCTAAGATTTGTTTGCATGAACTTACTGATCTTATATCACTACCAATTAATAACTTTATACTTTATCCCTTTTTTATTGATTTCTTTCTTTATGGTCGAGTTTCATATGTCACTATAAAAATGTGTACAATCTATAACAAATTCTGTAGAATACACTGGCTCCAGTATTAATCCAACTCTAATATACTTGATGCAGTATCAACCAAACTCTAATATACTGGATGCAGTATCAACCAAACTCTAATATACTGGATGCAGTATCAACCAAACTCTAATATACTGGATGCAGCATCAATCAAACTCTAATATACTGAATGCAGTATCAACCAAACTCTAATATACTGGATGCAGTATATCAAACTCTTATATTTTGGATGCAGTATCAACCAAACTCTAATATACTGGATGCAGTATCAACCAAACTCTAATATACTGGATGCAGTATCAACCAAACTCTAATATACTGGATGCAGTATCAACCAAACTCTAATATACTGGATGCAGTATCAACCAAACTCTAATATACTGGATGCAGTATCAACCAAACTCTAATATACTGGATGCAGTATCAACCAAACTCTAATATACTGGATGCAGTATCAACCAAACTCTAATATACTGGATGCAGTATCAATCAAACTCTAATATACTGGATGCAGTATCAACCAAACTCTAATATACTGGTTGCAGTATCAACCAAACTCTAATATACTGGCTGCAGTATCAACCAAACTTTAATAAACTGGATGCAGTATCAACCAGACTCTAATATACTGGTTGCAGTATCAACCAAACTCTAATATACTGGATGCAGTATCAATCAAACTCTAATATACTGGATGTAGTATCAACCAGACTCTAATATGCTGGATGCAGTATCAACCAAACTCTAATATACTGGATGCAGTATCAACCAACACTATTATACTGGATGCAGTATCAACCAGACTCTAATATGCTGGATGCAGTATCAATCAAATTCTAGTTTATTGGATGCAGTATCAATCAAACTCAATTATACTGGATGTAGTATCAATCAAACTCTAATATACTGGATGAAGTAAAACCAAACTCTAATATACTGGAAGCACTATCAACCAAACTCTAATATACTGGATACAGTATCAATCAAACTCTAATATACTGGATGTAGAACTCTTATATACTGGATGTAGTATCAATCGAACTCTAATATACTGGATGTAGTATCAATCAAACTCTAATATACTGGATGCAGTATCAATCAAATTCTAATACACTGGATGAAGTATCAACCAAACTCAAATATACTGGAAGCAGTAATAATCAAACTCTGGGTCTGGACCCAATATCACCCAAACTCTAATATAATGGAAGCAGCATAAACCAGACTCTAATATACTGGATGCCGTGTCAACTAAACTCTTATAATTTATACTAGATGCAGTATCAATCAGACTTTAATATAATACTTTAGTAACAATCAAACTCTAATAGACTGAATTCAGCATAAATTATACTCTAATATACTGGATGCAGTCATACCCAACTCTAATATACTGGATGTCATCTGACTAGACTTGAAGATAATGAATGACTAAATGTATTATCAGCAAAGTTTCTGCTATTTATTGCAAGTGTTAAAATAAAGTTAAACTAATTGAAAATTTACTTACATCTTTTAACAGTTCAGTGCCCATTGTCATTTCCAATGTATTATTTCACACAAACAATACTCATATATGAATTTTAATTAATTTTCATTTTCATGTCACGTAAAAGAAAATGGTCAGTTCAAGTCACTACTATTTATTTTTCTTGACTTAATTTTATATGTCAACAATTGTATACAGCTAGGCTGGAAAACAGTAGCATAAATTTCCTACACTCTTCTCTCCTTTGAAAATGAAGAAAAAACAATTAGTCCAATAATATCTATTTGACAGAAAAAAATTAACCTAGGATATTATTTTTATATCTAAAACGCATGTCTAAACAATTTTCTTCAAAGTATTTACGTTGAAAACTTTGTGCCAATTTCGATGGCCGGGTCAGTACAGTACCTTAAAGCTACTTAAAACAGGACAAAAACACATTACGTTAGTAAGCAGGTCAGTTAATGGTCAAGCAAATTCATTCGCTTTTTACTCTTTTAATCATCTGACCCAACCAAGTAAAGATTAAATATTTACACAAAGGGTTTGAAAATTATAATGGTCACTTCTTACGAATTACATTCGAACCTTTTGAAATAAAATAAAACTTTCACACACGAAAGCTTAACATAATGCTATGTGAAAGACTATTGTGACCGTAGAAATTTGACCACTTGACCTTTCCATAGAAATATTTTGATTTTATAGCAAAAATATAAACAAACAAAATACCACATCTGACCTGAAACCTTTCTGTATGTTTGAGATATTTTAACTATGCACTGTTAGTGTTTTTTGTTGTTGTTTTTGCTGTTGTTTGTTTTATGTTTTATTAAATTAACACTGCACAGGAATTTCATGATTTGCATTACAGCCAATAAAATTTTCCCTAGTGAAAATATAGCTAAGTCTTTTACTCCCTCTTGGTGTGATTTTCATTAAATATAAACAACAGAAAATAGTAATCTACCGTATTCATATATATGTAAATATGAAACATTCAAACCCATGAAAATGAAAACTGACAAAATATGTTGTACTTTGCATAGAACAACAACATTGACAATGTATATTACACACAAGAAAATATTTAATATTATAAAACTTTGACATTAATGTGATTGTTTCTTACTTTCATGTTATACTTAAAATACAAAGTTGCATGGTATACTCACATCAGTTATTTCATGCGTTTTCACGCCATCAAAGTCTGACATATCA
Source organism: Ruditapes philippinarum (assembly GCF_026571515.1). Classification (NCBI taxonomy): domain Eukaryota; kingdom Metazoa; phylum Mollusca; class Bivalvia; order Venerida; family Veneridae; genus Ruditapes; species Ruditapes philippinarum. Next base: position 5,617 of record NW_026864937.1, on the reverse strand, counting down.
TCTTGTAGACGTCCCGACATCGCCTCACTACTTGACATAGAAACACGTGTAAATTTTATTTTTTCGTTGGCGACAAATTGTTAAAATTCTTAATTTATCAGTCAGTAAAAATAATTTTCCTATTAATAAAGGTACCAGAACATTCAATAAAGATATCACTGACCAAACATCCTGGTGCAAAAAAAACTTTAAAGACTGCATACAAAATAACACAACCCAACATATATGTATGTATATCGTCTTTGGCAAAACAAAATGGTTTTCTATACTTTATCAAAACTCTACAAATTAATCTCTCTATCAAACTATTTTAATCTTTTTGTTCTGCTAATCCATTCACAATAAAGCTGAATGTTAATCTAAAAAAATATATTCCTACGTAAATGTTTTTGACATAAATGTTTTTTGGCTCGATTTCATATGATCTTTAAAAAGTAACGTTCCAAAAGTAAACATTGCATCACCAGTCACACACATCCAAAAATTCCAATATTACGAATGTTTACCATGCACCTCTAAACGTTTAGTGACTATTACGTATTTGGCACGATTCAATGTATTCTGCAATCAATAGGTTCCATTACGAGGTTAATATAATATTGCATCATCTCATGAAGACAAAAAAAGGTGTCACTATAACACGAGACTTATTGTAAACAAATGTATAAATAAAGAAGAAGGTATTTAGTATTACGATACCCAAAATGCCGAGGATAATAGAAATCACTTGTAAAGAAAAATAAAATATTACTCGTTGATTTTCACAGCCCAAATGTTATAAATTATAATAATATCTACAGATAAATACTAAAATATTCATATATAGCAAACATATGTTACCATATTACAGATAAGTGAACATATATATTTAATCAATAAAAAAAAAACAAGATTGCATTTGAGAAAAATGCTATGCCACCGCATTAATACAACACTAAATAGTAGTGTAGGAACAGATATTTTTTCGTTTCTATACAATTGAAGATTGTCATAATGCATAGATCCCTGACCTATCTAATTCTTATCATCAGATTAGTGGTTGAATCTATTGTTAATCCAATAAAAGATCAGAGTAGGAATATATCAATGCACTTGAGTCTGGTGAATTTGGTGGTGAAGGTCATATTTTCACACAGCCTAAATTTCATGGACAACACAGTAAGACACTTTGTTAAAATCTAGGTCAGCTGATATCAAAGTTCACTTAACATCTTAATCTGTGCACATGGTTCAAATTTCATAGCCAAGAAAGTAGGTCACATCATCAAAATCTAGATCACCTGATATCAAAGTTCAATTTTACAACTTAAACTGTGCACATGGTCAAAATTTCATTGCTGTACATCAAAGGATAAGAAAGTAGGTCACTTTCCCTTGGGCAAGGCAAAATTTTGACCCAAGGGTTTAATTCAAAAAAATCTTGATACAGGTCCACCAAACAACATTTCAAGTCAAATATCTAAGTTGTAGCTTTCTCCCATTCAGAAAACATTTGTTTTATTTTCTGTTTTTACTATGTGTACATAATGACCCCAGGGCTATAATTTGAACAATCTGGGTAGAAGTCTACCAGACAATGCCTTATGCAAAATATCTAAGGTCTAGGCCTTTTGGGTCTTTACAAGAAGGTATTTTAAGTTTTTACTATATGTACATATAGTGAAAATCAATGACCCCCGGGGCGTGGCCGATTTTGACCCCAGGGCTATCATTTGAACAATCTTGGTAAGGGTCTACCACACAATGCCTTATGCAAAATATCAAAGCTCTAGGCCTTTTGGGTCTTTACAAGAAGGTATTTTAAGTTTTTACTATATGTACATATAGTGAAAATCAATGACCCCCGGGGCGGGGCCGATTTTGACCCTAGGGCTATAATTTGAACAATCTTGGTAGAGGTCTACCAGACAATGCTTTATGCAAAATATCTAAGCTCTAGGCCTTTTGGGTCTTTACAAGAAGATTTTTTAAATTTATTCTTATAATTCCTTTTGGTTGCCATGGCAACCAGATTTCTGCATGGAATGAAATTCTTTGAACAACTTTGGAAGCCCTTCACCCAAGGATCAATCCTGCCAAGTTTGGTTGAAATTGGACCAGTGGTTTTTCACAAGAAGATTTTTGAAGTTCACTATATAATCTATATAACACACACACACACAAACAAACAAACAAACACACACACACACGCACACACACACAGGTGAATCGCTATATGCCACCGCATCGCAGATGCTGCGGTGGCATAATAACGGAAGGAGCGTAACAAAAAAAAAACACACCTTGGGACAGCTTTATTTATACAAAAACAAACTGTTCAATAAATACAACCAATATTGCAGTGCTTCCTACATTAAAATATAATTATATTAATTATCAAAATAGCTTATCAGAAAATCATGCCCCCCCCACTGTATAAATGAAATACATTATCACTAAAACATGGATTAAAAAGAAGTTCCATGACAATAATTATCCTCAATGAAATGCATCAGACAATTTTCCCACTTAAACATGGGTGCAAGTAAAAAACGTTCTATGGCAGAAAATACATATCCTGGTACATTTGCTATATCGGTATCTTTTTTGCTATTCATGAAACATTTATAGCAACAATAATTATCTTGTAGCCCATTACACACTCATGACTTTAATAAATTAAATCTTATCACCAAAACACACCTTGATGTAAAAAAAAAAATGGGTAAACGAATTATAAATTTTCAAGTTCACTTTCTATTTTAATACTCGGTGGTTCTGTTATCAGTATAAAAAGAGGAGGGGCAAACAAAAGAGGGTCGCATGTATGGCTACCTTTCAACATTTTAGCCCCCCTGTTTTTTTTCCCATGTTTTGAATGAAAACCTGTCCATCACCTTCAATGTATCATGTATTTTGTACTGAAAGAATTGTCAATTTGGTAAATATGCTGCTGGTTATTCCCCACGGTATTTCAGATACATGGACCCCCATATGTTTGAGATTTTGTGAGTCCACTGAAGGTTTTAGGGGGTCCTCATATCACCGTTAATATACGGCTATATAACATGTCAAAATACTATTTAAAGTGGCATTGAGCTTTTCTTTTTTGTTTTTGTTTTGTTTTGTTTTGGGTTTTACGTCACATCGACACAGTATAGGTCATATCGCGACGTTCCAGCTTTTACTGGTGGAGGAAGACCTCAGGTGCCCTTCCGTGCATTATTTCAGGCACGAATGGGTACCTGAGTAGAACCACCGACGTTCCGTAAGCTAGCTGGATAGCTTCCTCACATGAAAGAATCCAAAGTTCCTGTCGGGATTCGAACCCACAGAGTTGAGGGGCAAGTGGTTTTAAGTCAACGACCTTAACCACTCGGCCACGGACGCCCCTTGAGCTTTTCTAAAGATTATATAATTATATTATGTTAAGATACATTGTTTCCCAATCTTCTATTTTTAGAAATGAACGTCACTGCACACTATAAATACTGAGCTCTTGGGGCACTGTTCTGAAAAAGGCTTCACAGTGATATGATGCACATTTCCTAGGTAAAAAATATTACTGAAATACTTAGTTTGAAACAGCTCAAAAATAGTTTTCCAACATAAAATTAAAAGCTGAAGGCCGCTTTAACTTGTAATATATAAATGAGCCGCGTCACGACAAAACCAACATAGTGCGTTTGCGACCAGCATGGATCCAGACCAGCCTGCGCATCCCCGCAGTCTGATCAGGATCCATGCTGTTCGCTATCAGTTTCTCTACTTGTAATAGAATTGGTAAGCGAACAGCATGGATCCTGATCAGACTGCGCGGATGCGCAGGCTGGTCTGGATCCATGCTGGTCGCAAACCCACTATGTTGGTTTTGTCGTGACGCGGCTCAAATGATATTATACATGTTTCCAAGTCATTAAACGCAGTAAAATACACCATGCACTATCAGGTGCACGTCATGTGAAGGCAACTTTATCAACACTAGTATTTTGATGCAGTCTCAAGGTTTAAATACAATACAGCTGGCTAATCATTAGTTAACTTCAATGTTCTGTAAAAACTTTCAAAAAGTTCATACAAGTACAAATACACATTACAACAAACAATTATTTCTCTCTTTCCAAACAATCAAGGTTTTCGATATGCAGTTGCGTCACTCCTTTAAAACTTCATTTCAAACCGCAAATTAAATTTTCATTTGCTATTATTTAAACTTTTAGGAAATCAATAAACCTAGATATATATATTAATGGAATATTAATGGGATAAACTTGGTCTATGTCAACAAGCATTTTGACTTAATAGCAGTTCAATCATTCCCTATGTGAAATCATGTTTTTTTCCTTTTACTGTAAAGGTTAATTGTTCTCCACATATATCCAACAACTCCTCATCATCTTTGTTTCGCCTCCCACAATGATATTTTTAAAGCTAGCCTTCACATAATTTGAAAAAGTCACAAAAGTTCCTATACCTACTGGCTTTTTGGCCCTTGGAAGAAGAAAGGATAAGGGCAATTTGGTTTTGGATAAATACAAACAATTTAGCATTTGAATGCAAAGCAAAAGAGTTGATCAAGACCTTTAATAAGATTATCTTTAAAATAATAAAATCAAATAATTTTATATGCTTTTACATTGAAAGTAATACAAAGAATAAAATCTGTAAACAATACACAGCTGAGCTACTATTACCCTCACATTACATCCAGGAATTGCCAACTTTGAAGAGTTTTCTAATAAACTTCTCAAGTTTTTATAAACAATTACTTCTTCTAAATTAACAATTCAAAACATATGTTTATGTTAAAGTCTTTAATTCGGAAATTTACTACATGTATTTTATCATGGCCATTTTGTATATACTGAATGAAAAAAGTGACAAGAAGTCTAAATTGTTTACAGACTGGCCATATCTTGAATACAATAATTAATTAACAGTCACCATGCTAAATATAATGTATCTTAAATGGATTTGTCCATCTTTCATTGTGGACAAAACCATTCATCATTTTTAGGGAAAATTTCAAAATAAGTACTGACTGAATAGTGGACATTGCAGACCATGATCAGACATGGCTGTACTGTCAGCACTGGTTACACTGACTGAATAGGTAGATTTAGTGGCTGCAAGCTGCCCATGACTTAATTTTACTTAAACAAAATAGAAGCAAAAACAACCATAATCTCAACTAATGATGTTAGAGGAGAAGTGGACACCTATGTAAGGAAAACTAGAAATAGCATCACAGGAATCCAAGCAAAAATGTTATCAAACTCTCGGATTAAGAATAGAGTAAATTGGTTTGGAGCATTATGCAAACACAGGAGAATGACTTTTCAACCTTCGTCAGCCAGCACTTGTGGCAGTAATGTCAAATCTGTACTTTAATGCCTCCCATATAGTGCTGTGTCAGCTAGCACATGTGGCAGTGAGTTATGTTGGTTATGTGCAAATATGCTTCTCGTATAGTGCTGTGCCAGCCAGCATTTGTGGCCGTAATGTCAAATATGTGCTAATATGCCCCCCTCCCCCGCCATGAAAGTGCTATATCAGCCAGCATTTGTGGCAGTAATGTCAAGTGAAAATCCTTAATTGAAGTTCAACTCACAAATTCATCAGAGAAATGGTGACCACT
>NW_026864936.1:0-20067 GCF_026571515.1 Ruditapes philippinarum | reverse complement strand
AAAAAAAATCACCTCATCTGAATATCAAACCAGCACCCAGAGCATTACAAATGTACCCCTGGATCACAAGCTCCTATCATCAGCTACATCCATAGCTAGAATCTTACACTGAAATATTTTTACATATATGCTGAAAGCTGGATATTAATAACTTAATTATGATAAATCACAGACACGGTTACCAGCTGTATAATTAATACATATTAATATCAGCTGAAAAACTGACTACTTAAGTATTAATTATGAGTAACTAACAATTTAAAATGATAACTGTCATTTCATTACTAGCAAATAAACATCTTGTCAAAATATTTCGGCGTGCACAAATCTAGATTTCTGACATATATTTGTTCTGGGTCAGAATCCTACTAGAGTGTAGATATTGCCCATACACAAAATAGCACAATATCTCAATGTGTTGTACAATAAGTTGGACTAATAAACATTATGTACATAGATGATGCCTTAACATTTGTAAGAAAGTTTGCATTTGTGACATATTACTTGTCTCTAAATCCCTAGATAACTCTTAGACTAGTTAATTAATCTCAGAAGAAACCACTAGATGACAGCCTGTGACAAAAGCTACAAGACTAGAACGCAAAATCAGTAAATCTTTAATCAAACTACTGTACCGTTCTCAACATGTTAACAATACAAGCTTTTAAAGGCTTTATATCCCTTGCACTGCTAACTTTTATAACAAGGAATGTTACATAAGAATATGAATTACTATGCTATCTTTATGTCTATTTTACATAAAACGATATGTCAGAACAAAAGTATGTAAGTTTGATTAACTACCACAAAACAATGATCAATTACAATCAAATTGTAAAAACAAGCTATAGCAAACTTTATGACCTTTGAACAACCAACATCCACCTCAACAAACATGTAAAGATTTATTTACGGCCAAAGCAAATAAATCAAAATATAAAGCATCCCTTACCCATTAATTGGCTGAATTTCTAAAATGTTCTTGTCCCACATGGAACTGTCTAATTATCAATATAAGGGATTATTGGATATTATTAGAAAATTTTAAGTGACCCATCCTGATCCAACAGTATAGAGCCTAGTTAGACTACACGGATGTGCAGGCTGGCCTGGTTCTTTCACTGATGACAAAGGATAATCACTTTAAATTCCAGTAGCTGAGTAGGTTACTGATTAAGACTTAAGTGACAAGTCAACATATAGCATTCTTTCATATAAGTTACATACTCCTCATCTCACCAACTGTCCTTGTTTTTCATTCTTTAGGGAATGTCATTTACTACTTATTTCTAACCTAATCTTAATTCAATCTTTGTAAATATTATAGCCTTTGATTCTACATATTTCTCAAATCAATTTTACATAGTAAGTATGGAAGTATTCATTTTGTAACTTTCAGACATTTCAAAATTCCCGAACAATTACCTGTTTTCCACAATTTTTGGACAAAACATTCCAATTTAAACAGTTGCGTTAAAGACAGTTATTGTAAATTGTATGACTAGATGTCATCCACAGATGAGGGAAATGTTTTCAGACTTGGAATTAAGGTATGCCACTACTCTAGATAACAAACTGAGCAAAACAATGGTAAATTTACCAAATATTGACAGGGCTTCCGTTAACGGGCGTACAGCCGTAAATTACGCCCGAAAATCGTATCTGTACGCCGAAAATTAAGATCAATGACGTACCGCTGACTTCCAAAAATTTAGGAATACGGCGAAAATCGTAAGCCGTGACGTACGCCACAACCATTTCCCGACCTTTTCTCACTTTCAAGGCGTACGATTGGATTATTTATTTAACTCCGCCCCCTGAATTGAATGGTTGACATGACAGCGGTGGGTAAAATTATGCGAATGCACCTGGCGCGTGACGAATTAGCGAGTGTTGATTTATGACCTTGATAAGCGTGAAAACAAAGTGATTGGATTAGTTGTTTGTTTTGTACGGATAATGGATAGTTAATTGACATAAACTGTGGTAGGTATCTGTTTTTACTTTAATTAGATAAAATGATTTATTCATTATTGTGTGCATCGGTAGTTTGAATGTATCCGAAAGTTTGCCGAGTCGGCGAAGCGTGTTTTTGTCTTTTGATTTTTTTTTCCTTTTTGAAGTTAAAGACGTTTTATTTTCACACATTCTATAGATGTTGATTTGATTTTATATTTTTTTCACTCGCTAATTATGAGAAGCAAAGTTACATTTAAAAATCTTTTTCCCTACCCACTCTCCAAAAAATTTGGCGTATCTCAAAAACGTAATTAAAAAAAATAATTTGGTCAAGAACGGTGTTCGAAATTTTTTTCATAAAACTTTCAATTTACAAGCCTGATTAAACCTGATTAAATTTAACCTTTTTGGGTTGTTATTGTGTTAAAATTCATTTGATACACTGAAATTGTGTTCAGTACTGTAGTAAATAATTTTAAACACAAGAGATATTTAAACAACAATTTTTATTTTACAAATAAGAAATATAACAATGCTAAAGGATGTCATTTTTTTTTATTTCAGGAAATCTACAGAGATCCACTCTTTTAAAACACAATGAATAAATGCTGTGCAGGCTGATCACATGAGACAACAGCTGTATGGTACTTACTGATCCAGAGGTAGAAAAAGAAGAACCCATCATACACATTTCAGAATCTACTTGTACCATAATTGATTAAAGAATTAAAAGTTTTCTAGAAATTTTTTTTTTGTTATACCAATGAGCAATTATTTGAATGTTATCACTGAAGGGTTCTACATGGCTACCACTGTCCTTAAATAACAACAATACAGTCCTTTTCAGGGTAATGTTCTTACTTCTATTGAAAATATTTACCCAACAATCATGTAAAGATACTTTGAACTTAAACATTAAAAGGAATGACATTTTCAGAATCTTGTGATTAAAATAATTGCTTTTACTTGTATCATCCCATACTATAAATCAAACATTGAAACATGAAAATTATACGCGTAAGAACAACTGACTTCCAGAAATTTACCTTATGACTTCCAAAATTCCTTGAAAGGAAGTCCTGACTTCCTAAAAAAAATTCCTAGTGGAAGCCCTGTATTGAATATCCAGTTTAAAGATCTTTTTTTTTCCATTTATTAAAAGAATCATATTTTGTATTTTTCGAAATTATAATGTTTTCCTAGAGCTAATCTCAATACAGTATACTTATTGCAATGATACTTAGCATATGTGTGTGTTTTAGGTTAAGTCTAAGGACGTGTTTGACACAAAAATTCACCGATACACACACTGCCATGTTATCTTAATTTAATTTATACCCTGATCAAATGAAATGAAGTGATGAAAAAGTAGTTGCAAAATTTCAAAAACATAATGATAAGTTGTAAATTATTCCGTAATGGATGAAAATGTAAACACATTTGGTTACGCAAAACAAGATGGCAGAAATAGACTTACTTCAAGGGCCAATGAATCTCGCCCAAGAAAATTGTGGGTCTGGACGGGAAATTTTTTTAGAAATTCTTAACCCTCTGTAATATACATCTCTGACAATATTATGATAGAATCCATGAAAGATAGCTTCTAAATGCTGGTACAATTCAAAGTTTACCACACTAACTGCTTGGTACAATTCTAGAGTCTTTCACATAATGGTTTATTGGCATTACACCCTAAGGTATCTATTTCTGGTCACTGCCAACTTCTTGAGCAAGTGTTATGTGTTGCAATAAGCTTAGCCTTTCACTATAAAAGATTTTATTAATATTTTCCTAATATACTTTCCTGCTGACAACAGTACATGAAATAATAAGCAAGAGCACAGTGATTCAAATTGGGTCGGCCCTTCCGCCCAGGATAGATGACTTAAAAAATTAACTCAGTACACCCGTCAGGCCGAGAAAATTACTGTTCCTAAGACAATATGACCGTCAAATTTTCATAGTTATTGGTCAACAGTTTCTTGAATAATCTAATTTCTGATGATTGAAGACACATTGTTTAGTACGGGAAAAGAATAGTTGTCATTGCTGAAAATGTTAAATCCCAAGCATTTTTTTTATTTTTGATGAGTGAAACTGTAACCACCAATATGTGGGATGTGGAATATCATTAATAGCCAATCATCTTTATGACCAAATTAATTATCTGCATGGCTCTTTGATGATTTTGGAAGACAAAGATAAAAGGTCCGTTTGATCATTTGAACTGTGTCAATGTCAAAAGTACCTTCTTATTGCCTGTTTTTTAGCAATGCTATATGTTGGATTTTTTCATTTGAAATAATACAATTATATACACAGGTAATTTTTTACGCACAGGTAACTAGAATAAATGCTTCGTAATGAGTTTTTAAGCTGACGAATAAATTTATAATTTTTTAATTAAAAATTTCTAGAAAACGACAATTTAGAATAAAATTATAGTCAGGAAAAAGATAGCCCAGGGCTCTCAGTAGGGTCAGAATTTCACGTGTCAAAGACTCTTTAGCCAAAATTTTCATGAGTCAAATCATTTTTTTCTAGTGTCATTTCACTTCATGAATCATTTTTATATTACAAAAATGACTGTATTGGAGGTCATTTTTGGAGATTCCAAAGTCTAAATTGACAGAAAAAATCCATAATTATATATAAATGTCTATATACGCCCCCCCCCCCTCCTCCACCTTAAAAAAAAAACAAAATAAAACAAAAAAATGAATTTCTGTGAAAGAATAAAATAAGCAGCAGTTTTTCTGATTAAATGTATAAAATATAAAAAAAAATATCTTTACTTGTATGCTATATCATATTAATTTTAAATACCAAAATGTACCTGAGAATATTTAATGGAAAAAGAAATAACAAATGCGCAGGTACTCCAAGTTAATCAAAGACGTATTATAAACCTTTAAAAGCAATCAATAATTGACACCTCAAGTATGTAGTTCTTATCAGTTGTGTAGAGCAATTTTTAGCACTGTCAAATTGCAGCCGCTGAATTGTCGCGCTTCAGTGCACAGGGTATAAACAATTGCTGTGTGTATAGCATTTTATACACCGCTTATACTGCCTGTTGACATTTTTAATGAGTGAGATTTGGACATTAGCAGGATTTGATAGGTAATTAGGGGTGGATTAAAGGTAATTATTATTGCATAGCTGAAAATCCCATGTGGCAAATTGACTCTTGAGCAGATTTTATCACGTGTCAAATTTGTGCATTTCCTGATTTTCACGAGTCAAAACCCGGATCCCCGTGTCAATCGAGAGCCCTGATAGCCCTTGATCTACTAATGCATAATGATCTGTAATCACTTGATTCATATCATATACATTCTAATTAGGCATGTCGATCTTTTACATATCGTACATATACATCCGTGAGAGAAGGACAATAAGTTCTCTCTTTCTTAAACAGAGACTGAATATGCATTTTAAAAGTTTTGTTTATCTTTTAAATCAAAATTGCGCTAGTTTAAGACTGTAAGAATTAAATATTTTATTTTTTATACCAGTTTACCTTAAAACTTATTTAGTGATAAAAAATTTTTAAAGTTTTTTCTATTATTTACAACAAATTACCTAACATTTTTAAGATTTTTATCATTTAGGACAACTGTCCAAAGGAAAGAAGGTCCAATCTGAATCACTGCAGTGCAAAAAAACATCACTGTAGGTCACAAACTCTTTTACTATCAGTATAAACAGTCACACATAAAGCTGCTTATGCTGTCTGCAGTCCCTAGAATAGGTACATATAATTATCCCAGATTCATACTAGGAATCAGTCAGTGGTGATATGTCATCACTGCCATTGCATGCAAAAACAAAATGTTGCAAATGATAGTATATTTAATAGGCAATTTTAAAACAAGATTTGATAATGTTACACAAATAATGGATTCTATAAAGCATGTACTATAAAATAACATGTATAAACAGGATAAAACAACATGTATGGGGAAGCCGGTGGGTGGGGTACTGCATATAGCAACAAAACATTATTGCATTAGAATTCTACCTTATGAAAGGCATATAACACTTAAAAGCAATTATTATCATTCACTTACTCTATTGGTTTATATGCTCCAAAATGTCAAACGACTATTCACTATATAAATTTAAAAGAATTTAAGAAATTTATGCAGGAATAGAAAAATTGACAGGTTGGCGATGACGTCATACCAGACTGATACACATTAGTCACATCTAAAAGCTATTTAACGAAATAAATATAGTCGCGGAAATAAACGAAATTGCTACTATTTTCTGAGTTTCAGGGTAACCCATATATTGAAGCTTAGACCTGTAAATTTAATATCCGTGTGTATTCAAACAGTCTGCTATCCATATAAGTCTATATCATATCTAAACAAATACTTAGAATTAGAATTAATAGTTATTAAATAAGTGCTACTGTACTGTACTGCAGTACAGTAGTTTTTGCATCATAAAATCATAAAAAAACTTTGGTATTTCGTGAACCACAAATGCATATCCATTATACAATACAAAGAAATAATGAATAAAATATAGAAAAACAGAATCCACAAAGGACGCCCAAATCAACAAAATTGTAAATGTTTCAGCCTCAGTTTGATTGAGTCTGTTCATGTACGGTACCGAAAAATACAAGTTACCGTGGATGCCCCTCTGCAGATGTGTTCAACGGCGGTTATCAGAGAACCTTCAATGTGACACGTTAGTGCCATTCCATGAAAAGCGGTCCCCAATAAAAACAATGCGTGTGCCCTTAACGAGAAAACAATGGGTGGAACTAAATAAAATGGAGTTTTTAAAGGCAATCGGAGGTTAGGAATCCTGTATATCAAAGACAGGACGTCAAAAGACAACTTTAAAAAGCGGGAAACATATACTAAGGTTTATTATAGGGTATTCATGTTTGAATATTGGAACCACCCAAGATAAAAAAAAATGTCAAAAAGAAGAACTTGAAAACGCCACAAACATGTACACACAACAATAATGTCGTGCTGAACGATCTTCAACGACAGAAAATATATAACATCTTTGAAAGTACTTCCAAAATTTATCAATAATTTTGAGGCATAGCATAACAGACACTCCGGATTATTTTCAATAAAATTTTTAATTTTAAATGTACCGAGAAAAGTATGGAATCTACACACGGCAGCACTTTGGATTAAAATTGTTTCTGATATTTGTATTATCATGCGAAAAGATAATCATTTACAAAATAAAAAATAGAGGGTATTGAATGAGTGTAAGTTCAATACTGAATTTATTGCACGAGTTGAATAATATTATTTTATTCAACGAGTGCAATAAATTCAGTACTGATCTTACACGAATTTAATATTCTATTTATCACACACCCAAAATAAAGACCGTTTAAAGTGAAATAAGAGTCATTTTTCATTGACGCGCCTATAGAATAATGCCATCATTTAGCGCGTCTTTACACTATGTTTGTATAACGCTAATTTTTATTAATGACGTCACGTCAAAATATATGCACGGCCGTGCAATACCATATTTACGGAGTCGCAAAATCGGCACGGGTGTGTGATAAATACTATTAATACATTATATGCCTCACTAACCAATCAGTCGATATTTTATTAACAGGTGGGCATATTTTTATATTTATCACATAAACCGCGGCGCAGGAGTGTAATAAAGCCATTTAATAAAACGATATTACACTATAGTGTAATATAACACTTTGACGTGACGTCATTTGCGCTATATAGAAACATAGCGTTATTTAAAGCGTAATGTTAGCATTACACTATCATAATGGGCGCGTCATTTAAAAATTACTCATTTAACAGTTCACTGTTTTTATTTAATATATGTAATAAAAAGAATATTATATTAATTCGTGTAGATTCAATACTAAATTTATTGAACTCGTTGAATAAAACAATATTATCCTCGCCAGAGCCTCGCATAATATGATTTTATTCAACTCGTTCAATAAATTTAGTATTAAATTACACTCATTCAATATCGTTTATTTATGACATCGCTTTAATGCCGTGATTATGCCTACTTTTTGCACCTTTGTCTCATTTGAACAGGCATGCATGAGTCCTACTAGATAATTAATTTTTTTAAATCTATTTTCTCACTGAAGCTAGCCTTATTGAAGACAGACTGTACAATATATATACCTGACCATTATATGTCTCTGTAGAAAGTTGGAACTGCTAAACCATGTTTGAATGTGATATTTATTTCATTTACATACATGTGAGGGTTCGAGCTTCCACTGTTCCTCCTGTTTCCTGTGAAACTTTGTCCAACACTCAAAATTGAAACAAGTATTTTAACTATTGAACATTTTAAAGGGAGACAGATCTAGGTAAAATAAATCTCTGTTATTAAAGAATCCATTTGACAGTTCATGGAAATGACATCTTCATTTTATTAATAATTAGGGAGTGATGCAAAAGTTACTTATGTTCTATCACTTGCAAAAGAACGAATGTTTAAAAGAAAAAATATTATAAATAGGTCTATTCTAAGTGAAATATTAGTATTTTAGAAGACAAAAATACATTGTTGTTATAAAGTTTTATTCTAAAATAATATTTAATTGCTCTATGTACACCATTTATTCTTATTATTTAGACATTACAACCGCAATAACAAAGGACAAAAGTGTTAAACAACAACATTTGAGTCACTATATCAATACTGTAAAAATATGTTTCCCAGTTTTATGTTTCAACACTATATATATGAGCAATTAAAGACATTATGACATAATTACTTTTTTGTCCCAGGACAAATACAAATATGATAGAGCAACATTTTTTCCTGTACTTATGTCTATTTTGGTATGTCTGTGTGATAAGTGTCCAAATTTTGTCATGGACTTTTCTAGGATAGTTCAATGATTTTTATTTTTTACTTAACGGTGCAAGTCAATCAGACCCCAGGTCTGCAAAGTCTGCTCGGCCCCAAGTCAATCCGGCCCTGATTGGTCAATCCGATCCCAAGTCAATTTGATCTCTGGCCAATTCGTGCCCAATTTTATTATAATCTTTATAGCACTACTCTTTAAGTTAACATTTTCTATTCAATGATTCGTGAAATCAAGCAATGGAACGTATTTCTAGAAGCACATTAGCCTTCGTAGCTTAAACTAGTTAACTTTAGATTTTATTACCATTATTTACTTATAAAGAAAAGTAAAGGTGACGATTTTTAACTCCTTGAAGACATTATCTTGTGTTTTTTCATTTTGATAATTATTATGTATTCTTAACGAAGAACATTTGGAAAAAAATGTGCTTATAGTAACGTGTCTCTTCTCCCGATTACGGGTCTGTAAAAAGAAGACATGGTTTTCAAAAGGGCTGCTGTGGTCAGTTCTTTGGGGCGGTAAATGAGAGGCAAGTCATGTTTGACACAAGTAAGTAAGTCATACATGTACTTTGTAATATTTTCAAAGTTATTAGTTAAAAATGTATTTTTTCTCTCTATCAAAAGTACAACAGACATTGAAAGATGTACTTAAGCATCAAAGTTCTTTCCGTATATATAGATCCTTTCGATATTTAAATGTTCAATATTTATCATATTTATAAACATCAACACGTGCAAAAGCTGTCAAAGTCAAATAATTTAGAAAGTTGGATTTGTTAAGAACTCTCTATAAAAATGAGCGGGTTAATAGGTGCCGATGAACAGAATGTGAGAAATGTAAGACAATGTGTTAATATGTCAGTATATCATAAACGATGTTTATCAAATGTTGCTACAAAACCATATGATTCGCGCTGCATACGTTTCGAACCATGCTTAAATATTTAGAATTCATAATTATTTTAATTTAATCATTTTATTAAATTTGTTTGAATTGACTTTACTTTTTAATAGCAAATAATTGTAGAAGACTGATTTATAGTGAAATAAAAGGAGGAATTTAAAGTAAAAAAGATATTTTGATTTTCATCATACATTGAGTCATAGTATACAGTACAGTGCTGTTAAAGATCGTGTATGTTGTAATTAAGGATAAACAACACCTACGTGAAATTTTGTATATGTATGTACTTTCTATTTAGGGTAATGTCACTTGTTACTATAACTAATAATGATTGAAAAAGTCCATCACAACGTCTTGCCTGGCACATCTGGTGAGGAATCACTAATTATAATATCAAAATAATGGTTTGAAGATCTATAATAATGTACAATATATAATACAATTTTATTTTCCAGATGAAAGATTTCCTGGAGTTATATAATAAGCTGACAGAAATGTGTTTTCAACGCTGTATCACTAATTTCAATAACAGGGGTCTTTCAACGGATGAGGTATGTAATTCAAGCATATTTTAACATTTTAAAACTCTAGTGAACTAGAAAAGTCCAAAGTAGTTCAGGAATCTGTTCTTGTGGTACTTTAAAACTTGGAAATTATGGACTTTCAGTATCAAATTGCTAATATTTAGCAGTAGAAAGACTTTTTATTATTATTGCCAGAGATGAAAGAGTTAAAGGTCAATAATTAATCTAAATGTAATGCCTGCAAAAGAGTTAAATGCCAATGTTTTATCTTTATATAATGTAGGCCTGCAGTTTTACAGTTTTTCTCTTGAATCATATTTCTTAATTCTTGAGCATTACTCAAATCTGCAGTTTTCCCTTTGCACGATATTTCTTCATTTCTGCAGCATTTAGTCATTTTCTTACTGTTTTACCTACATTATAATTGCAGTTATTTCTCTTGCACTATATTTGGTAATTTCTACAGCATTTACTTCTTTTCTTATTCACAATATCACACTAGAGTAACCCATTATTCTTTACAAATTGTCATTCTATATGGAACTCATTTTAGATGCCCAGACCTCATAAAAGCATGTCTGTGCCTTTAGTATAGGACCTGGCTGGTCTGCACATGTATAAAGTCTCTTAAGGCATGGATCTAACTTAAAATGAACATTGATCATTTTCAGATTCATTGCAAGAAAAATCATTTGCTCAAAATGAACTGAATTCAGGCACAAAATCATAACAGGATATCAGTTCTTTAAAAAAGTTGACCGTAATATGTATTTTTGGCATATAAATAGAGAATAATAGGTTGGTGCCGTGGATGGAGAAAGTTTATCTGGCGAGGCGGAGGAATTTATTGGGTGAGCCGAAGGCGAACCCAATAAATTCCGGAGCAGAGCCAGATAAACTTTCTCCATTCACGGTACCAATCTATTATTCTATTTATCCTGTCACCGTTTTTTTTAAAAGAATTTTATTAGGCAAACTACCTTTAATCACACTATCGAAAATGTTTCTATATACACAAAGAAGGCCCGAAGCGTGCATTATTCTACAACAATGCACTCGCCGTTCTTAATTATCTCCCTGTGTATTTTTACATTGAAGGCGCCATTTTGTTTGAAAAATGTGATAAATAAAAACATTTTTTTCTCGAATTTTGTTGTGAAAACTATCTAGAATGAAAGAAATGGTCTAACTAAGAAAATGAATTCGAACACCAATATCTTTTATTCAGTCGTTAACGCTGTACAGACGTTTAAAGTATTGTTTACGTGACGTCACAATGTAGCGCCAAACAGCACGTGCAAAACAATCAAATCAAGTACGCTATTTTAATGTCGCAAACGAGTTAAGTTATACATTTATTTCACTTTTTTTAATTTTTATTTCGCTTGAAAAATTATAGAGTGAAATAAATAAACAAACAAAGTTTTATCAACGTTTCCAAAATTCGTTATTCTACACACAGAAGATTTAACGACAGTTTTTTTCATACCACTGGAACGGCCTGTAAAGAAGTCCGGCAAACCACGTGATCAAGTGCCGTAGATCAGTAAAAATATACGGCACCTTGTTATCGGGCCGAAATTGATACAAGTGACAGGATAAATAGAGAATAATAGGTTGGTGCCGTGGATGGAGCAAGTTTATCTGGCGAGGCGGAGGAATTTATTGGGTGAGCCGAAGGCGAACCCAATAAATTCCGGAGCAGAGCCAGATAAACTTTCTCCATTCACGGTACCAATCTATTATTCTATTTATCCTGTCACCGTTTTTTTTAAAAGAATTTTATTAGGCAAACTACCTTTAATCACACTATCGGAAATGTTTCTATATAAACAAAGAAGGCCCGAAGCGTGCATTATTCTACAACAATGCACTCGCCGTTCATATTATCTCCCTGTGTATTTTCACATTGAGGGCGCCATTGTGTTTGAAAAATGAGATAAATATAAACAATTTTTTGTCGAATTTTGTTGTGAAAACTATCTAGAATGAAAGAAAATGGTCTAACTAAGAAAATGAATTCGAATACCAATATCTTTTTTTCAGTCGTTAACGCTGTACAGACGTTTAAAGTATTGTTTACGTGACGTCCCAATGTAGCGCCAAACAGCACGTGCAAAACAATCAAATCAAGTACGCTATTTTAATGTCGCAAATGAGTTAAGTTTTACATTTATTTCACTTTTAATAATTTTTATTTCGCTTAAAAAATTATTAGAGTGAAATAAAATAAACAAACAAAGTTTTATCAACGTTTCCAAAATTCGTTATTCTACACACAGAAGATTTAACGACGGTTTTTTTCATACCACTGGAACGGCCTGTAAATCTTGAAAAGTAGTCCGGTGCCCATTCATGCATACCACGTGATCAAGTGCCGTAGATCAGTAAAAATATTCGGCACCTTGTTATCGGGCCGAAATTGTTACAAGTGACAGGATAATGAAGAATATATTGCAAGGTCTACCATCTCACACACTTAACTATTTCTTGGCTTTTTTGCAGAATTCTTGTGTTGGTGGTTGTGTGGACAGATATGTTAAGTTTAATCAGCGTCTAATGTTGACATTCATGGAATTTCAAAATGCAAAACAAGAGGCTACAGTGAAAGAATTAGAGAAAGCTGCCGCTGAAGGAAGGACTCCAAACATTCCTGGTATAGCACAGGAAATGGCTTCACAAGCTGGCACTACTCTACCTGTTTCAGGGAGTCCTCCAACTCAAGATGTTCAATCTTGATTGAAAACTTATCTGTGTGCTTGAAGCACTTGTGATAATCAAAGACTTTGACAGCATAGTGTAGATTGTGGCAGAAGCAGGTGCATATGTTAATTCATAAAGCCTATACTATGTAAGGGGAAATACTCTTAATAGCTTAAGAAAAATATGAATCATGGATGGTCTCCCTTTGTACAGAAAAACTTGTGTACTGGTACTGTTTGCATGGATTTCATATACATGATATTCATATATTTGAACAAATAATTGGATGGATGACTTTTTTTTCTGAATAATCATAGTGTTAATCAATTTATGATAAATTATGTTATATTATATGTTTATTGTTTTTGATACTAGAATTGTTATTTGCAGGATCTTTGTGGAAGACCCTGCAATATGTCAACACAGTGTTTACACTGCTGACTATTTATATAAATGTATATATTTTTGTCATAGACTTTTCATAAATTATGTGATAGCTTTTACTTACTACAACTGACCTTGAAACAACTTCATCAGTGCCATAAACAGTCTGTGTAAATTGGCATGTTTTTCTACATCTTTCTATTTGACTTTGTTCATAAAGGTCATTTTAATCAAATTGGATTTTAATTTAAGAGATACAGTTTTATTGTAATCCTAAATCTACACTTAATATCAAGTGTGTTTGTTATAGTGTAATCATATTTTGTTTATGATTAATCTTATGTAATTTATTTTGTACTATCAATATGTAAATGAAGGTCTATGAAATATTGTGAAAAAGAAAAGAAAAAGAGGTTGTTTTCTGTTATGGTTGACAATCATTTGAAAAAAACTGGTCATCTAATCCCAGTAGAGCCAGTCACGTGCAAAAAACACTTGTAACAATCGCAACTTTTCGGCCCTTCCTCGGCCCTTTCCGTCAATCTCCGTTTCATGAAAAATCGAGGTGTTCAGAATGGCCATCACAACTTTTTGTTATGATACAAGTATTGTTTTATTGCTTATTTATATGATTTACTGAAAATTAAAGTATATTTATCTTATTATGTTTCCCATATATCTAGGGCTTTTGGGCAATAAGAAATGCAAATGAAGGCAGATCTAAGAGGAAGAAAAAAGTGTGTTTTTACCAAAAATTGTTACAATTAAAAAAGCAAATATCATTGCTTTTAAGTAGTACATTGTTTACAACAATTTAAGGGAGGAAAAAACTGTATACAGCTCGATGCTCTTGGAAAAAAACTTCATATCTGTTATGCTGAACACCTTCTTGCCAATGGAAACGAGTATAAAGGTTCAACACATCCAAAAATACGTTATAAGTTCTGTTTAATTATTTATCTTACTTTTTTCGCTTCTTTGGGACAGATGAGCTTTGTTTGTTGACTATCATCTGGCACACACAGCACGTATTGCAGAAGTATATCCGTTTACTTTGAAGTTGTTTGTATTACAAGTGTATTTTTGTTCAATCCCTGAGATGTACTATCACGTTTGTCAGAACAGAGCGGACAAGTTTTCTCTGATACAAATATATTCTGAATTTACAAAATTAGTGGTTCTACGTGAAATTGTAAGTCCTATGGCTTGCAAAACGTGACAAGTTTAGATATCTTCTTTTCCGTCCCAGTTAAACTTATAATGTACTTATTATTATACATATAAAAACAACAACAAAAACGTTGAAAATACCAAAACAGTCTCGTATAATTGGTGAATAGGGCCAGAGACTTATATACAATTTCAAATACAGCTCTGTGATAGGGCCTAAAATTGTTTTTAATTTAATATATTTACGATATAAATCATTTATGTATTATTTCTCTTTTTTTTTGGCCACAGTTTACATAAATTATTATCTAGAATCAGGCTCTACACTTGTTACTATAAATAAAGTTTAAATACGTTTGGGTGGCGCGGCAGCAACGAAACATAGATAAAGTCCGCTTATTTGAATTTAACGGTTCGTTTAAAGAAGCCTATCTCAGTTTTCTTGTTCCTCGTGGCAAGACATTAATGTGTATTTGAGATGATTTTAGATTGAGATAAAAACCCTCTTGTTTGATGATATAAGGCCGTGTCTACACCTATCCAAGTTTCTTAAATGTCACATTTAGATAAGCTAAATAAATGGCCCTTTCAATATTTTATCAGGCACAATTTTTACTGAAATGTCTAATTAAGATTGCCCAAGATTTATACCTTTGTCTTTGCAATACTATCATGTTTCTGTAAAATATGTGAATAAAAAAGCGGGAAAATGATGCAATTAGCTAAAAACAATGGAGTTAATGAAATTGAAATGGGTACATTCTTTTAAAATAATGGAAAATGTGAGAAAAATATTTTTTGGAGCTGATAAATTGATGCAAATTCTTTATTTGATGAAAGTGATTCACTAAATGAACAAGATCATTTAAAATTCATTTTGACATATTTTTTTTGCTCTTCTGTGCATCAGTGTATTGATCTGTTCATCTGACCAAGATATTGTATACATTTACTAAAATTTACAGATCATGAACACTGAATCAGTTATAAAAAGTCAGAAAATAATAATAAAAACAACACTATCACACCTTCGGGGCACATGTTTTGTGTCAAACCGGTGTTATCAGTGTCTTGACAGCCAAAAACTTGTAGAAAAATAGAACGTGTTCTAACTTTCTTGCAAGGAATTATCTTCTTGGATGTCACATAATTTCTCTTTAAAACTCATTCAAGTAGGGTGTCTACACTATCCAATACAAGAGAATATGATACTTGCATTCAAGACTTGGATAGGTGTAGACGGGCTCTAACTTACATAGAAAGTGCCGCTACATCCCAGAGGGGACACGGGTACAAATCTTTAACAAAGTATAACTTTCAACGCCCACCGACAACAGATCTTTAGAAACGATACACTTCTTTTTTAAGTTGGGTATATGTTTATAAAAATTTAGTTATGCATGTTGTACTTAAACATTAA
Organism: Ruditapes philippinarum; assembly: GCF_026571515.1. Lineage (NCBI taxonomy): Eukaryota > Metazoa > Mollusca > Bivalvia > Venerida > Veneridae > Ruditapes > Ruditapes philippinarum. Next base: position 4,142 of record NW_026864936.1, on the reverse strand, counting down.
AAATGAACATTTTAGGTAATAATTATTATTAATAAGGCAATCCGGGTGTGCAATTAAGTTTCAGGACCGGATGATGATAATACATCATAGATGGACCTGTGCATTGATGTGTTTCGATGGTGTTTAAAGTTATGCTCTCTCTCAACGTTCGTATAAATTAACGAGAGGAAAGAAAAGCTTCTGTTAAATTATTTGCTTCGTTTAAACTTACCACCCTACAAATATTTCCATCTCCAGCAAGACATTAATGTGTATTTGAGATGATTTTAGATTGAGAGAAAGACGTCGTGTTTGATGATATAACTTACATAGAAAGTGCCGCTACATCCCAGAGGGGACACGGGTACAAATCTTTAACGTGGTATAACTTTCAACACCCACCGAAAACAGATCTAAAGAGACGATACACTGGTCATTTTTCTATAAGATATGTTTATTATAAAATAAAATGAATTCTGCTAGGTATGTATGTTGTCCTTGAAAGTCGATCTTTTAAGAAAAAATGATTATTTTATAAGGACAATCCTGGAGTGCAATCAAGTTGTATCAGGTCCGGATGGACCTTGTGCATTGAGGTATTTCGATGATTCTTTAAAGTTATTCTCTCTCGATATTTCAAAATATCAAGTAAGACACTAATTTATAGAATGTTTGTATTAATTAACGAGAGGAAAGGAAAACTTCTGTTAAATTATTTGGTTCGTTTAAACTTACCGCCCTACAAATATTTGTCCCTCTAGCAAGACATTAATGTGTATTTAAGATGATTTTAGATTGAGATAAAGACGTCGTGTTTGATGATATAACTTACATAGAAAGTGCCGCTACATCCCAGAGGGGACACGGGTACAAATCTTACACAAAGTATAACTTTCAACACCCACCGAAAGCAGATCTGAGTAGATACAAGAATGTATCTTTGATCTTGGAAAGCTTCTTAGTATATATTTCAAGCAATGAAAGCCATGATTGAATTGACTATATATATTCATTTTTAGATTTGAACATCGAAAAATATAAGCAATGTTTCAAACACTTTTAAAGGGAAACCGTTATCAATTACTTGGACAAAATTCAACTCGTACAAAATCTCCCACTTGTGATTAAGTGCACGATGTCCCTATTTTATTCCTTAGTCAAATATCTCTTTATAAATTATATCAATATATATTTAGCTGTTTTGATTTAAGTAAAATGGAATTTTAGTTTTTTCGAAATATCTTATTGTATAATTCTGTCTTCATGAGAAAATAAAAACTTGTATATGCTTAATTCAAATGTACAAACTTAATCAGAGGGAAGAATAGCACGAACGTGTGCGTGAGCTGTGCAGTATACAACATGGCATCAATAAGTTAATTACAACTTCCGGTTAATGGAATTACGCGTTTCAATATCTGATATATCAATAGGAACACCTCGACTATTATTCATGGTAGACCTTATTCGAAGTTTGAAGGAAAGGGCCGAGAAGATGCGATTGCTAAGATATACAGTGTGACACAAATCAAAGACGCGGGGCGGGAAACAGAAGAGATTTGTTTAAGTTGTTGTTATATTTTGAATACTCATATATTGTTTTACATGTACTTAATTTATATTTAAACGTCAATTTTAAAGTGTGCATTAACGATCATCAATGTGAGAAAAAATTTAATGCCCCAAATGAATTTAAAGGGGCAAAATTCAATTTTTTCTTTTTGAAAACATTTAAATAAATGTAGAAATTTAATGTTAAATATTTTTTCGTAATTTTTTTGGAATTTACAATTATTTTTTAAATGTATTTTTCGGGGGGTCAGAAAGACCCTGGTATTATCGAAACTTCTGTTGAATTTTACTGTTCTTTTTAAACTAACCGCCCTACATATATTTGTCCCTCTAGCAAGACATTAATGTGTATTTGAGATGATTTTAGATTGAGATAAAGACGTCGTATTTGATGATATAACTTACATAGAAAGTGCCGCTACATCCCAGAGGGGACACGGGTACAAATCTTTAACATGGTATAACTTTCAACACCCCCGAAAACGGTTCTGAGTAAAGACAAAAATGTTTCTTTGATCTTGGAAAGCTTCTTAGTAAATATTTCAAGCAATGAAAGCCATGATTGAATTGACTATATATATTCATTTTTAGATTTGAACATCGAAAAATATAAGCAATGTTTCAAACACTTTTAAAGGGAAACCGTTATCAATTACTTGGACAAAATTCAACTCGTACAAAATCTCCCACTTGTGATTAAGTGCCGACATGTCCCCCTATTTTTTTATTCCTTAGTCAAATATCTCTTTAAAAATTATACAATATATTTTTACCCTTTTTTGTTTTAAGTAAAAGGGAAATTTTTAAAGTTTTTTCGAAATACCCTTTGTATAAATTTTTCTTTTTCTTCTTTGGAGAAAAAAAAACCTTTTCCATTTGGCATAATTTTAAATGTCAAAAATTGGGATAAGAAAAAGTTTTGCACGGGACGTGTGCTAAAAAGTTTTTGCCCTATACAACTTTGGCATCAATTGGGTTAAAATTAAAATTTCCGGTTGGAATTAGCTTTTTAAAATATCTGTATATGAATGGAACACCTTCGCCAAATTATTCATGGTAAAAACCTTAATTTAAAGTTCCCGGAAAAAGATGCGATTGCTAAGATACATTGTGACACAAATAAAAGACCCAGGGCGGGAAATTAAAAGATTTTTTAAGAATAAAGTTTTAGTTGTTTTTTTATATTTTGAAAAACTCATAATATTTGTTTTTAATTTATTTAAATTTTATATTTTAAAAGTCTTTTTTAAAAAGGGGAATTAACGATCATCAATCGAAAACTTTTTTTAAAGGCCCAAATTTAAATTTTTATCGGGCCCTTTTAATTAAATTTCTCAAATTGTAACTTTATGAATGTAGTAAAAAGGGTTAGATAATTTTTTTTCGTAAAAATTTTTTTTGGATTTAAAATTTAAATTTTATTTTATTATCGGGGGTTAGAAAAGACCCCTGTTTTAAATGAAACTTCTTTTTGAATTTAACTGTTCTTTTTAAACAAACCGCCCTAAAAATATGTCCCCCTCTACCCCAAGCTTTAAAATTTTTGAATTTTAAAGTAAATTTTGGGATTGAGATAAAAAACTCGTTTTTGGGGAATTTTAACCCTTACATAGAAATTTGCCGCAAACACCCCAGGGGGGACAGGGGTACAAATCTTTAACAGGGTTTAAAAAACCCCTTTTCCAACCCCAAACCCAAAAAACAAAATTGAGAAAAAGACGTATCTTTTGGGATTTTGGGAAAGCGTTTTAACTAAATTTTTAAAAGGGTTTAAAAATTTCATGTTTTTTAACTAACTGAAACCTTTAAAGATGGGAGGGGATGCAAACCCATGGTTTAAATTTCCAACACCCACCAAAAAGATATTTTTGACTTTGGGGAAAAGGGAATCTAAATTTATTTCAGAAGAAATTTTCAATGAAATTTCAAAATTGTTATTTTCAATCTTTAACTTTTTTTTTTTTTAAAATTTATTTTTTTTTTTTAAATTTTTTTAAATTTGGATAAGCTCACTAAAGTTATTTTCTTTTTCGTCCGTTTTTTCAAATTAAAAAATTGAAAATTAAAACCCTCTGTTTGATAGTTTCGCTTTAAAAACAGAGCTCTTTCAAAAGAAAATCCAAATGTAGTTTTTTTAAGTAAAAAGGATAAAAAAAAACACAATTTTGGGATTTTTTCTCAAAGGGAAAAAGTTTAAAAATTTTTTTTACAGTTAAATTTTTAGATGGGTAGCGTACCCCTTTAATTGTGGTTTTACCCGTGCAATTTACTTTGGGTTGTTCTTGTTTTTAAATTAAGTTTGGTTTTTCAGAGTTTTCCTTTTTGATAATTTAACGGAGGGCCCCAATATAAATTTAGGTGACAGTAAGATAAGAGGAATTCCCCCAAAAATTTAAAGAATTATTAATTGATTATCCTTTTTTAAAAATACCCCCGAAAAATTTTCTTTTTTTTCCCATTAGGCTAAGCCTAATTTAATTTTGGGGTTTTTAATTTATTTTCCTTAACAAAAAAAATGCTTTTCCCAAAAAAACTTAACCTAATAATGCATTTTTTGACTTTCTTTGTAAATTGTAAATTTGGGGGTTTCT